>NW_008618386.1:6695-58514 GCF_000691845.1 Merops nubicus
AGTCTTTCTGCATTGCACAGTGCCAGGGAGATGCAAGAAATCCCAGTTATGTGCAGAGATTGGTTCCTCTGGCTGGATTTGTCAGTCCTCTGTTGAGCAGCTTCAGGCTTTTTATGCTTTTGGGTGTGTATTATTTTTTATCCCCCTCCTCCTGTTCCTTCTGTGCTTTACCACGACAGCAGGAAGCTGTTAGTTCGTGATACCAGTAACCAAAGGCAGCCAGTCATTTTTAGGGCATTATTATTCTAGGCAGAGACACAGATCTCAGAGCTCTGGGGTTTTGAGTGTTTAGTACCTGAACTTTCTGGCTGAGAGAGGGATTGCTTCCCACAACTCCTGGCACTGGCTGCTGTACCTGTCTGTGCACTATGTGCTGTGACCCCAGGAGTTTACCTGCAAGTTCTGCTTTGATCATTTCCACGGAGTCTTTGTGTGTTGCTGGCTGCAGTTCTCCATTGGTTCAGCCCTGGAATCCCCTTCACACATCTTAGGGGAGGTGCACTCCAGGTAAAAAGGTCCTATCTATAAATATATTAAGTTTAGGAAGCTGTTGGAGCTAAATGCTGCAGGTTTTGGCTGGTAGCTAGGCTTATATCAGCAGATGTGCTGTTCCTGTCTCTGATGAGGAGCTGAGGGAGCTTCATTAGCATGTTGCATTAATTTTTTGGTTATGATGTCATGTCACCCATCCCCTTGGTTGCCACCACAAGAGGAGAAGGGAAGACAGGTTAGGGGAGCTGCTGCTTCCTGCAGGAGGCTCTCCACTGAGACACAGTTGGTACAAGTTAATGAGATCCCCTCTGTCACCTTATAAAGTCATAGAATCATTTAGTTTGGAAAAGACCTTTAAGACCATGAATCCAACTATTAACACTACCAACTCCATTGCTGAACCTTGTCCTTAAATGCCACATGGACACATCTTCTAAATCCCTCCAGGGATGATGATTCAACCACTCCCCTGGGCAGCCTCTTCCAGTGCTTGAGAACCCTGCCAGCAAAGAAACTTTTCCTCATCTAAACTTCCTCTGGCACAACTTGAGGCAATTTCCTCTTGTGCTATTGCTTGTTACCTCGTTGTCAGACAACCCTTTGAAGTCCAGAACTGGTGCAAATCTGAAGTGGCCAGGTCAATGCTGGGGGCTAATACACTGATGAATGTTGCTTGTCATCTGAGACCTCTGCAGAAACACCTTAAGCTGGGTTTGAAACTCCAGCGAGTGCTTTCTGCTGACATTTTCCAAACTTTCTTTTTCCTTCATTCCTGTTGAGCTTATTTTTCATTTCAGAGCTTTAGTTTGGAGAAGTTCAGGTGCATTCCAAAGAGACTT
Organism: Merops nubicus; assembly: GCF_000691845.1. NCBI lineage: Eukaryota > Metazoa > Chordata > Aves > Coraciiformes > Meropidae > Merops > Merops nubicus. The sequence continues at coordinate 8,027 of NW_008618386.1, forward strand.
TTTCAATTTGGTCAAAGCAGATGTTGTAGTCAAGCCACACAAGGTTTCCCTTTGCTCTCTTCTTCTCACCCCCAACTTTCACAACGTGCAAATCAATCAAAGAATAAAAGATCTATTGTTTGCCTGCTGGGCTTCTTGACTAGCAGCTCTTGGATAGGGCAAAGTGAGTTGGTTTCTGACCTCTTGGTTCAAAATGCTTGTTGGCAATGCTCTTGAAATGATGTTTTTTTTTCTTGCTGAGGGGAATGGCAAGATCCTGAACTTGTCCCTGGTTTGGTGGTGAGTGGATTCAGAAAGATCTGCCTGTGCAGCTCTGCCCTGAGAGATGTTGGACATCTCAGTTCCAGCAGAAAGAGGTTAGTGGTCAGAGTGCAGGTGAAGCTGCTGGAGCAGAGTGATCAATAGGTGTTAGCTCCAGCCAGAGTGATCTGTGAAGCATTGAGGTGTGCTCTCCTCACTGAGCAATCTGCTGGCACAACACTTTAATGACTGTTTGTGCATCCTGAGACACTTCTGTTTCTCCTGCCACTCTTTGCAACAGCCCTGAACGTTCCCTGTGTAAAAGGTAACACAACATCAACATGGACTTCCAAAAGTCTCTGAGGCTTTTCAAGGTTTGGAATCTTTTTCTTTGCAAGGTTCCCCCATTGGAGGAGATAAACAGATGGCTCAGATCAACTCTTAAGGTTACTGCTTCTCCAGCAAAGCCTTTTTGCTTGTGTCTTTCACCAGCTCCTAAGGATGGGCCCATTTCTTTACCATCTTCACCTTGCTGTTGTGTGATGAGTGACCCCAATGGTTCTACCATAGGTGTTACTAGTGGTGTGATGGATTTTTGCCATGGCACAGTAAAATAAGGCTGATCCTTTGCTGTAGCTGTCCATTGTGGAGCTCAGCTGGATGGCAGGTACACAGAGAGCTTGGTTCCCCCTTTGGAGGGCAGTGAGTTGATCTGAGCCATCTCTTTTAAGGTTACTGCTTCTCCAGCAAAGCCTTTTTGCTTGTGTCTTCACCAGCTCCTAAGGATGGGCCCATTTCTTTACCATCTTCACCTTGCTGTTGTGTGATGAGTGACCCCAATGGTTCTACCATAGGTGTTACTAGTGGTGTGATGGATTTTTGCCATGGCACAGTAAAATAAGGCTGATCCTTTGCTGTAGCTGTCCATTGTGGAGCTCAGCTGGATGGCAGGTACACAGAGAGCTTTAACAGTGCAAAATGGGCATCAGGAAACCCTAAAAACCCTAATAAATGCATAAATAATAGATGCCTTCATCCCATTCTGCCAGATTATCCAAATGGATATTGCAGTCAAGGAAATGTGTGAGAAATAATCAAATGAAGGCATGGCATTCCTTTTTTTTCTTTATTATTCAGCAAATGAACCTGCTCAAAGATTTTTACCTGGTTTTAGGGTTGAGATGTTTGCATTTTTCTGAATTTTTATTGTTTTCTATGCTGTAGAAGAAGGATCAGAGGACAGGAACTGGGACAGTTCTGAGCCTCTATTGTGAGGAGTAGAGGCAGACACTTGCAGAGTGGATGCCAAAGGGATTGTGAGTAAATAGACAAATTGCTAGTGGCATAATTTCTTGGAAATAAACCTAGCAAATTAGACTTGTTAAAGCAACTGCTGAAATGGCTAATGCCATTGAACTGTCAAAATAGAGAACTGCAAAGATCCTCGCTTCATTTACATATCACCAAAGCAAAAATAATGGGAAAATAATGAGCAATTATTGTCCCTGGTTCTCCCTATTCATTATCTGAAGTTAAGACATTTATCCATACGGAATTCAGTTGGCAAGATGTGCATGTGGCACAACTCCATTGGTCACTCAAAACCAGGGGAAACGAGGAATTTTAGAGGCACCCATTAAAGGGTGGCAATAATATTCATTGTTGCAAAAAAACCAGGCAGCAGAAGGAGAAATTGGGGCTATTGAAATGTTTTAGCAAGGTCTAGGTCACTCAGAAGGGTGAGTAATGTGCTTTTTTTTGGGGAATGAGATCTGGTTCCCAAGCTTTGTCTTGCATGGGATACTCAAGAGTGGTGTAGAACATGAGGACTGTGGTTAGGTTGGGTACATATTAGTGTCATTGATGCATCAGTGATGCCTGCCAGCTTCTGGCAGATGTTGCTGCAGCTGGAAGGAAGATCCTTCACAACTGTCCCAAGTATATATGACCCAGACTGTGGAACGTGCTGGATTGGAGGAAATCTTTTCTTTTAGGAGCCAAGGAAAGAACTTGGGGTTGAAAATCTGAAGATCGCTCTTCACCCCTTCCCATCTTTGTGTTTAACCCCAAAAGAAAGTCATTTGGGTCAATTAGAATTAATGAGGAAAAAAGGCTGCTGAAAGCTCTGAAGGTGTGATGACCTTAGAGGCAGGAGAGGCTTCTCCTGGGCTTTGGTTTCCACCAGGAATGGTTCATCTGACCTTTAAACCCTCCCTACCACCACCTCGATGGCGATGACCGCGGGAGGCTCGACTAGCACAGCTCCTAGCTCTGCACTGAGGTTTGACAGATGCTATCAGTGGATCTCCCCATAAATAAATATGTAATCAGGCTGCGTGCTACACTCTCCCATCCTGAGGAGGAAATTCTGACACTCCTGTCCTTTTTATCTCTCGCATCCCTCGGCAGCTGTGAAAAACCCTCTGACCTCAGATGCTCATTTTTATCGTTTTATTGCAGCAGGAGTTGATGCCTGTGGAGTTTGGTTGCTCTCTGTTAAGGAGGAGGAGGGAAGCAGCAGGCGTTTTGTTTAAATTCTTAATTGCAGGCACAGCAGGATTATGGAAATGTCAAGAGGGAAGCGACAGGGAAGACCTGACAAACCCTTGGGGGTTGGTTGATTTGCTGCTTTCTCTTTGGCAGCAGGGTGGGGGGTGGGTTACGAGGCAAACAGATCTCCTGAGCTCCCAAACCAGTGCACCCAGAGGCCAGACTGGAGTGGGTGATGTGTTTTCTGCTGGGCTTTGGAGGCTTTGCTCAAGACAGGCCCAGGATGAGTGAAAAAGAACAGAGCTGGAAGGAGTGCCAGAGTGGAGCAGCAGGATTGGGTCCCCCTTGGTGTGAACGTTTGCTGCTGGAGGCAGCTTGAGATATGAGGAAGAAGTTCTTCCCCAGGAGAGTGGTGAGACCCTGGAATGGGTTGCCCAGGGAGGGGGTTGAGGCCCCATCCCTGGGGGTCTTTAAGGCCAGGCTGGAGGAGGCTCTGGACAGCCTGATCTAGTGGGAGGTGTCCCTGCTCATGGCAGAGGGGTTGGAACTGGGGGATCCTTGTGGTCCCTTCCAACCCTGACAGATTCTGATCTGTTTTAGCAGAGGACTTTAGAGCCCTAATGGCTCAATGGTTGGACTTGATGATCTTGGAGGTCCCTTCCAACCTAAAGGATTCTATGATTCTATGCTGGCATAACTCTTGCCCAGGCTGTGCCAAATTCTGTGCCAAGGTTGCTTCTCTTGCTCTTTATGGTACCCCTGGGTGGGTATTGGGGCAGAAGAAAAGACTGGCTCCAAACAGCTTGTGAAGGGTTGAAGAGTGTCTGTCTCACCATGATTTAGAGGAGATTGCTGTTCCTTTTTTCTGCAGTTTGACTTTTGCACGAGGTTTCATTCCTCATCTTAGGAACCTCAAGATCCATCAGAACCATCTTGGTGGCTTCGTGAGTGTTCACTGAGATCTTGTGTTGCTGTTCTCCCTAGATGATGGAAGATCAGTCTCTGCTTGACTTAGCTCTCCACTCTGAAGAGGGGACAGATGAATCCTGCTGCTGTTGCTGTGGACTTCAAGGTGCCAGAGCCTAACAAGTGGCACATGTGGGATTCAGGCTTGGAGCTGCTGCAGAAATGGGAATTTCTCTAAGTCCTCAAGGGGCTGTTGCTCTGCCAGCTCTTGTCAAAGCTACCTATGCTCAGGGGGGGTTTGTTCCAAAGCAGATCCCATGGCTTCATTTATCCTGCCAGCTACAAGCAACCTTTTCCAGAGCATATAAAGGGGATTGGGAAGAGAAATCAGGAGAAAAGCTGTCCTTGAAGGACAGATTGGGAGCATGCCAGAAATCTGCAGGAACTGGAGAGATGGGACCTAGAGTGTTGCTGTGCTAGCTCCTTTCTAATCATGTCACCTCCTCACGAAGGCTGTGCTGCCTGATCATATTATTATATCACTTAATTTCCATCCCTCAGAGCTCATCCTCCTTGTTAGGGATCTCTGACTTTGTAGCCTGAGTCGTTTTGCAAGTGTGTTTGTCTGTGCTGTAATAACCTTTGAGAGCACCACAAGGAAGCATCTTGTATTTCTGAGCCCAGTCAGTGCAAGGAAGGTGGTTTCCAGATGCTTTACTGGTTCTGGTGTGGATGAAGTGTGTGCCAAGAGGTCTTTTTGGCCCTGTGCCTTCACAGGGAAGACTCCAGTGGGATGGTTAAGACTTAAGGAGACAGCACCTAAAGTTATGCACGAGGATTATTTGCAGGATCAGACTGGAGACACCCAACACAGGCTCTTTTGATGTCAAGATGATGCTCCACTTGGAGCTGGGGCAGAAAGAGCCTTGTTCAGCTGTCAGCTCTGCACTTCAGGCTGTGAGGAGTTGTGCTTAGAGGTCACAACTGGAGGGCATTAAACATTTTCCAACTAATTTCAGTGGAATTAGACTTAGACCCTTAACACGATGCTTTCAGTCTCTGACCTTGCTTGGTTTTGGAGCTTTTTGGGGAGGGAGCTTGTTCTTGCCTTTCTGGGTTGTTTTGCTGCCTTGTTGCTTGCTAAAAAGATGAGTTTTTTTTTCTGCAGTAGGGTATTAGAAAGATGTTTGTGACATTTTGAGCTAAACTTTGCTGTTTCAGCAGCCAGCATTGAAGGTGATACCAGGCAATTGTTCCATAAGCAGCAGAACTAATGAGCCACTGGATTTGTATCCTACTTTCCTGACCTCTGCCTCTCCCTTTAGAGCATTAGTTCTTCTCACACGGCCCCTGTGTTCCTCTTGCCTTCCTCCATGCCCTCTAACTACTTGGCAGTCACAAGTTGGTGGGTCAGTCAGTGGTGAGGATGCTGAGAAGCCTGCTTGAGATGCAGAGCAGGGATTTTCTAAGCTCACACCACAGCCCAGGCACTAATTTGACTCTGCCTCTTCCATATTCCCAGCATATTTTGTTTTCCTCAGGATTTAATTATCTCCAAACCTATCAGTCTGGGGGGAAACTGAAGTTCCTAGAAGTAGGAACCTGTGGTCAGATGGACAAGCAGTTGTACAGGCAGCAGGAAAGGGATTTCTGCAGAATGAATTCCTTTCCTTGAAAGCCTCATGCTGGCCCTTGGCCATCTAACCTGTCTGGAAAGCCAGAAGCTGCCATGCTGCTGTTCTACTGGGGCTCAGACAGGGGTAGCCAAGGTGTAAACCCAAACAGAGCAGAGAACAGAGTAGCATCAACAGGGCACGAAGACACCAGACACCCTTGAGAGGAAATATGAGATGTTTGGGATATTCTGAGAGGTTTTTTGGTACTCGGAGTCCTCCCTCTCTTTCCCAGACTGTCCCACCACTACTGTGTGCTTTTGGGCAGGGCATGCCCTTCCCATGGGGTTCAGGTAACCACTGAGGAGATCAGACAAAGCCACCAAGGGCTCAGGGGTGAGAATATGAGTGAATGACCTACAGCTTATGCCTTTGTCCCTGGTTTTCTTACTGGGATGCAATCAGAAGCTGGAGCAGGACTTTTCCCTGGACTTGGCCATCTGCAACTCCTTGCATCAATTCTCAGCCCATGCATGGATGCTCAGCTCTTCCTTCAGCAGTGCTGCAGCCTTTCCACTCCCCCCCCACTCCCTCATGAGATGCAAGTAAATCAGATCCAATTTGTGACCTGCTCCAGGACGTGGAGTCTTGCTGTGGCTTGGCCCCATGTCCCCTTGCCCTCTGAGAGCAGCTTAGGCTTGTCTCACACTCTGCCCTACATGGATTTCTGTTGTCTGGGCAAGACTTTGGATGGATTCTGATGCCATTTCTCCTGTGAAACCCCCTCCAGAGCTGAGATCACTGGGAGTCTTTCTGTTAGCTCCATGGCCATCAGCTCAGGTCTGGTGAGTGTGCCCAAACTCTTCTGGGCACGGTTCAAATTGGGACACTCAACACTGTGTTCCCGTGCCTGTGTTAATGCCTGTGTTACCGTGCATCTAAATGTGACCTAAACCACTGAGGAAGAAGCAGGAGAGAGCCAGGGGCCTGCATTGTGCCTGGGAATATACATCCCAAGTCAACATCTTGAAAGGACCCCAAATTTATCGCCCCGCTGTCATCATTTCCCATTCACCACCCTGACTGAAGAAAGGAGTGCTGCACAGAACTTGTTTGACTTTAAGAGTCAGGAAATGATAGATGTCTGTATCCTTGCATGAGGATAAGCCAATTGTACAGTCTGGCTGGATTTCAGCTGTTCTCTGAAGAAGGAGCAGAGAAGTGAAATATTTACTCGTGGTGCTTTTCACAAGCGAAGGTGACAGAGCGTGGGAAAAAGGAGTTAGTCCTGATGGGCAAAGGTGGTAGGGGAAGAGAAGTGGGGAAAAACTCTTCTGCTCTCTGGTGGAAAAGGATTTGGCAAGAAAAGAGCCATTCTTTTGATTTCTCAGGGGCAAAAAAATGAAGGCAGCATATTCAATGAACATAACTCCACGGCTGTCAATGCTCTCAGCTCTGTTTATGCCAACCAGTCAATTTAACCCAGAGCTTTGATTAAAAAAATATCATGATCCTCAAATGTTCCAATAAAAAAGAGGTGGTGGGAAAAAAAAAAAAACCACAACTTGTGCTTTGGTTAAAGAGCACCCAGCTCTGGAGTCATTTATAACAGCTGAAAGGATTAAATGTCATCGGGGGGGACCAAAAAGCAAATGAATCTGTAATTAAATGTTTAACCCAGCCAAGACAGTGTGGCACTGCCAGTCTGAATAATGGATAGATATCCCAACATCTATGCTTACTTTCCCTGTTTTTTTTCTCATTAATTGAATCTATATTAATGCAAAACAAGACAGCTGGGTGATTTTCAAAATACTCTGGATTTTGTCAGCCTCTCCACGGTACCAGAACTCAAAATCTTCAGCTGAGATCAGTGCCAGCTTGTGCTTGGAGTTCTGCAAACCTGTAGAAGATCTGGTGCCTGTCAGGAAGAGCAAGTGAAAATCAAGAGTGAAATGTCTACCAGCCCCAACCCAACAGGATTGTGTCTGGAAATCCCTGGCCAGGGTGTCCTCCTCTTCCTCAGCCTTGTCTCTGTGAATCTGCACCCATTGAGAACACACTCCAAGTTTCTTTTCTAATTAATGCTTTTAACTAAATACAATGCAAAGATGGTGCTTGGCCGGGGGACAAAGAACTAAATATATGATGTTCTTTTACCTTGGGCACATCAAAGGATATGAGAAATGAAGGATCCAATTCAGCTTAGAATGCATAGCAATCAAAATAGTGCAGAAAGGTCATTTAACTTAACTTGATTGTATGTTATGATTCTGGGAAGATTCTGGGTTTTTTTTTTTTTTGTCCAAATATAGAGGCTTAGTGCCAAGGATTTTAAGTCTAATCAAGCTTACCAATTAGAAGAACCATTTTCAGTGACAATTGTCAATTAACCTCAAGGTTAGGAATTCAGGATAACCTGAACCATTGCTGGAGCTCATGTCAGAGTCAGTACTCCATAGTATTAAAATAAACCTTCATCAATTTTACATGAGTAGAGAGAGGCAGGTGACATGCTGCAAACCCCTAATGTCCATGCTATGTCTTTTTGAAAACCATTTTCCAACTTTTGAAACTTAATAGTTTATTTTTATGGTTTTTTTTTTAGCTAAAGAGTACTATTAACCTTCAGAGCTTTCTGTCCTACTTGTAGTAATCAAGGCAGCAGGAACTGGTTTTGTTAGATCATTGATTCTTCTGCCTCTTCCCCCCCTCCACGTTGTAATCATGATCATTGTAGCATCAAACTTTGCAAGTATTTGAGTGTTACCTGGTCTTTCATTTTGCTTCTGTTCTGGTTAGAAAGCACATCCCTGGCTTTCAGAGTCAGGCACCAGGGATGTCTTGGAGACAGGGATTTGTTCCCCTCCTTTCTCTTCTTCCATGCAGTGTCTTGCTTTCCACACAGACAGCTAAAGATGCAGCATAGATTAAATGCTCATTATCACCAAAGTTCATTTGGAGAGCTGAGACCCAAATCCCCCTTTTCCAGGGAGTCAAGCCAGAAGCTCTTTCTCTAGGTTTGTCCTCCTTCCTTGCTGCAAGGAATCTTTGAAATGAAGGGCTGGGAGTGGCATCTTCTGGGCTGTCCTTGCTCTTAAAGCTGGATGTGCTCCTCAGGTCTCATTGCTGCTGAGTTCCTTCCTTCCATACCATTTATGTCATGCTGGGGTCTCACACTACCCAACACACTCTCATGACCCACGACCCCACTTTCCATTCTTGGATAGGAATCTTAGTCTAGGGACCACCCCTGTGAAATGTCCACAAAATCTGAGTTCATTTAGTCCCTCATTTTGGGCTACATCTGTTGTGATAGTCTCTCAGGACAGGAGAAGTGTTTTACATGGAGTTACTGGGCACCAAAACTAGCTTAGGTGAGGTCACAGCTTCTTGTGAGGCACCTCCATTGGTTCAGGTGGTTTGTGCTACAGTAATTCCTACAATGTGCAGCTCAAATCATGAGTTACAACAATTTGAAGGTTGGAACCCTTTACACTGTCCACCCTGGTCCCTCTGGGACAGGTTGTAGGGGTATAATGTTGTAATAAACTCTTGGCCAACAACAAGGGGTTCCTGCTGTGGCAATTCCCCTAACGTGCAACTCAGATCATGGATTTTCAAGGCCTGAGATGGTGTTCTGGGCACGTGGGACAATGTGTCAGGCTTCCCCATACTGATCTTTCAGCAGTCATCCTCTATACCAAATTGTGGCCCACGTTTGTCACTCATGGATGACTCGTGCAATGGCATCGACGGTCAAGTCAACAGATGTTGCATGTCATCCTAAATGTCCTCATGTGTCGTGGAGCCATCAAGCTATAAATAGCTCCTGCTTCTGTTTGAGATCCAAATGTACCTGAGCCACCTCAATTCCAGCAGCCTGGTCCATCTGCTGCCCTCCTGAGTACCATCCTGCTGGAGCGTGTCCAGAGAAGAGCCACAAGAATGATCTGAGGGCTGGAGCAGCTCTGCTGTGAGGACAGACTGAGAGAGTTGGGGCTGTTCAGCCTGGAGAAGAGAAGGCTCCGAGGTGACCTTATTGTGGCCTTCCAGTGTCTTAGGGGGGCTACAAGAAAGCTGGGGAGGGACTTTTTAGGCTATCGAGTAACAACAGGACTAGGGGGAATAGTGCAAAGCTGGCAGTGGGCAGATTCAGGCTGGACGTGAGGAAGAAGTTCTTCCCCATGAGAGTGGTGAGACCCTGGAATGGGTTGCCCAGGGAGGGGGTTGAGGCCCCATCCCTGGGGGTCTTTAAGGCCAGGCTGGAGGAGGCTCTGGGCAGCCTGATCTAGTGGGAGGTGTCCCTGCTCATGGCAGAGGGGTTGGAACTGGGTGATCCTTGTGGTCCCTTCCAACCCTGACAGATTCTGATCTGTTTTAGCAGAGGACTTTAGAGCCCTAATGGCTCAATGGTTGGACTTGATGATCTTGGAGGTCTCTTCCAACCTAAAGGATTCTATGATTCTATCCTGCTAAACCAGCCTCTCAGACAGGTATCTCCTCTGCCTTGTTGAAGGTGTGCTGCTGGTTGTAGGCACACATCAGCCAGCAGGAAGAGTGTCTGCACGCCCAGCACCCCCAAGGAAGGCACACAGCATCATTAAGACATTGCACTTTATTTTAGTGACCCATGGGTTACCATGAGAATTTTAATAGCCTTTGGGTTCCTTCTCCAGAATCCTGCAACGTTTTCAGGTTAATAACGCTGACATGTCTTATCTCTTCTTTGCCATCAGAGCTATAATGGGGAAAACCCAGCGTATTGTTAGGAGTTTTAAAACTGCCTTGAAATCTGTCAAGGGAGATAAACTATCTTTATATCAGAAAATAGCTTCCCTAGCTGATGGAACAACACAGAGCTCCCCCCCAAAAAAAGATGCTCCTACCTAACAGCCTATTAGGGAAAAACAGTCTCCCGGGGTGAAAGGTGTGAGAAGTGAGGGGATTTTTGTGCACTACTTGAAGAGGGCAGAGTCTGGGATTTCAAGCTGAGGTTTCAGGTGAGTGGAAAGGCTTCTGGAGAAGGGCAACGACGTGTCTTGATGGCACGTGGAATTGGTGCATCCTGTAGCAGCATCCTACCTCACGCCTGGGGAAGGAACATCTACACGTGGAGCTGAAGTGATGGGAGATGAGACCCTCCTGAACATCAGGGTTCAGCCAGAGGGTGGAATTGAATGTTCTGCTGGAAATCACAGTATCACACTTGAACATCAGGGTTCAGCCAGAAGATGGATTGAATAGTCTGTTCTGCTGGAAATCACAGTATCACACAAACTGAGGGGGCACCGTGGTGGTTTGGGGAAGGGTTCTTTTTGACTGATTGAAGCTTTTGTGGAAGGAAAGCATTTCCTTCCAGGAAATCATGTGGGGCTGAAAAGCCACGATGCTCCATCTGCAAAAATACCCAGATGAAACGTTACCCAAACCAGGATCTGAATTGCTTCTCTTAAATGTGTGGTTTTATTGAACAAAGGCAAATGAAGACATAAAAAAACCCCAACCCAGAACATTTAGAGGAAGGCATTCTGAGGGTGGGAACACTTCTGATAGTGGTTGATGAGTAACCACATGTCCAAAACTACCTTGAGAGACTGAGACTGTATCTCCCACACCACTGTTCACTCTTATGTCAGCTCATGGGCCATCCTGGCAGGTGAAGCTCTTCTGCAAAGCTCAATATTTTAGGGGTCAACAGGTGAGCAAACCAACCAACAAACAGCTTGAGGGAGGTCCCATTGGTAAGAGACATTAATCAAAAGATTTCAGAGCTCTGATGTTTTAAAGAGAGCTATTCCACACCCCATCCCACCCCTCCACACTGCTGCTAAAAAAGCAAATTCCAAATCAAGATGTAGATTCAAGATCAGATTGTATTTGGAGGCAGGTTTGGAATCACTTTGTTTCATGAACAGGCATCCCCATCGTGCTAAGGAGGAGAATTAGAGAGGAGCTGAAGGGCAGCAGGAGGCTTTTTGCTTTGGATTGCTTGGATCTTGGCAATTTCTGCATGAATTCTTAGAGGTCGTTAAGGTTTTGGGGGGCTGTGGCAAGATGGGCTGGAGTGGATCATGGAGATCTGGCTCTAGGCTGGGACCTGTTCCTGGGAGTCTTCCAGAGGTGCAGGTGACATTGTCTCCTGCTCAGCTGGTTGGGATGGATGGATTTGCTGCATGAGGAGGGTTCTGAATCCAGCTGAGACCTACCCTTCATTCCAGCTTTCCTGGAGGCTCATTCCCAGTTTTAACCTCTGCTGTTTCTCCACCTGGATCCTACTCCCCACTAGAGATTTTATTCTGTTGGATGGATACACCAATCCCTTCTGGGCTCAGTCTTTTGGGTGGGTGGACTCATACCTTCAGCCTGTGCTCCTCTTGGAGACCTTTCTTCTCCTTCCTCTTGCTGCAAAGAGGAGTCTGACTTATCTCTTATCCCCAGTGGCTTCTTTTTAGCTTGTTAGCAGAGAGCTACTGGGTTTTTGTTAGGCCTATCCTGGTTTTGACTGGGCTAGAACTAATTTTTTCTTCTCAGCAGCTTGCTGGATCCAGTATGAGACAAAGGCTGATAATATATTGATGTTTTTAGTTGTTGCTAAGGAATCAAGGACTTTCCAACTTCCCATGTTTTGCTAGGGTGCATACCACAAGAAGCTACAAGGGACCACAGCCAGGACAGCTGACCTTGAAGCAGACAAAGGGATATTCCAGGGCATGGAACATCATGCTCAGTGTAGAAATGGGGTGGAGTTGGCCAAGGTGGGGTTGAGTCACTGCTTGGACATTGACCAGGGAGCAAGTGGCTGCATAGTTTTTAGTTGCTGGCTGGGGTTAAACCATGACACAACCCTTGGCATGGTTGGAGGTACTAATATCTTCTTGCAGGTCTGGAAAGAGAAGGGCCTTAGTCAGAAGAGAGATGCAAGTGGTTTTCTGGGCAATAAATTCAATATGAAGATGCTCAAAACCCTTCTTCAGCTCACATCCTGATTTCTGGTGCAAGCCAGACCCTGACCTGCCCTTGTCCTGGTTCAAATCATCAGAAAGATGTTCTAACCAGGTTTCCTTTCCCCACACTCATCAGAGAGCCAGGTCTACACATCAGCTGTACCTACACATCAAAGCTTATGTAGACCCAACAGCACATGCCTTGAGCTCATGGGTAGTGTTTGAGGGACTCTTGCAGAGGAAATTTGAGGCTTTTCCATTTTAATATTGACAAAAGTAACATTGATAGGAATAGCTGGGGATTAGGAGCTGGGTTTCCTGGGTTTGGGAGCGTGGAGAGACCTTTCCAACATCAGTTTTTTGTTGTGAATCCACGTTCTGGGTGGCAGGATTTTGAGAGTGGGAGCTTGGCTGCCCTTTCTTCCAGATGGCTCATCAGAAGACCTTCTCAGGCTACTCACTTCCATGGGGAGGAAGCACACAAAAGCAGACAAGATAAAAACAGCAAAGCTGAAGGTCAGTGTCTGAACTAGGTGGGTTTTTATTGCCATGAGCCAGTACGAAGCCAGGAGCTGCCTCTGTGTTTGTGCTCATAAATTGGCTCGCGTGGGAGGGTAGGCAGTAGGAAGGATGGGGGAAGCAATGTTTTTAAGTAGATATTTATGGAGGACATCAACATTTGGCATTTCCCGATTTCAGAACAGTGGAGGAGGAACTAAGAACTTCATCCTGCCTCCTCCTTCCCTCCATGCCAATTAGGACCACAGTCTGCTACCCTCCCTCACATGGAGCAGCCACTTACTACCTTGTGGCAAGCAGCACGTTCCTCCACGAGCAGTTTCCTTCCTTCCAGTGCTTAAGAGGAACAAAACTGCCCCTGGGAGGTTTCCTGTATGCTGGGTATGTGCAAACTGGCTGCTTCAGTGAATTAGCACCTAGTTTCAAGAGATTCTCTCTTCCACTGCCTTCAGTGCAGCCACCTCTTCCCTTTGAAGAGATTTGGGAGGCTGTGATGGACTTGACCTTTCTGCTTTTTCCTTTACACCCGTGGAAACAAGGGACCCTTTCTGACCTAGGGTGATTAAAGCATCTGAAAGGAATGTTAATTCTCTGGACAGCCAGACCTGGAAACTTCTTGGAAGGCAGCTCAAGAACCCACCTATATGTTTATCTAAAATATCCCATCCTCTCCCCCCCACCTCCCCATCCCTCTCCCAGGTAGCTGTTGAAAGTCCCCTGCTAATCTGCATTTCTATGAGCTGCCTCCTGGAGCTTGGAGGTTCCAAAATCTCAAACAGCTTTTGCCTCTCTGTTCTGGGCTAGCCTCCCAAATATTTGCATTTCTTTTCTCCATATCCTGCCCTCACCTGCTGCCGTTGCACGTTGCATCTTGGCAGCCCTCTTCTGTCAGAGGGATTCATCCAAAAACATGGCAAGGTGTTGGGAAACCTTGAGTGCAGTTAGAAGAGAAGCTGTTGTTTTAGCAGCATCTGGAATTCCCAGCTCTTCTCTTTGTGGCTGGTGATTTCAATCCCTGCTCCTTGGCAGGGGTGCAACATCCCTGGGGAAGCTCTCTCCCCTTATTGTCTCGTGGCTGTGCTAAGCAGAGGACTCTCCAGATCACACATTTTCTCTTGGCATCAAGATATTTGGCTGTTCCCCACCACGTTGTGTCTCTTTAGAGGAAAAAAAAATGAACAGTCTTTTGCCAGGGGGGTTTGATTTCCCCCCAGTGCCTCGGACTGATGCGTGCAGGGATTGCTTTGATTTATCCTCTTGCGTTTTGGAGCTCCTGCATCCAGGACCCTTTGTGCTCCCAGCCCAGGGCTGTGGATGTTGGATGTCCTCAAACCTTTCTTTACACCTCCCACAGCTCAAGCCTGAACTGTTCTTTGTTTCCTCCATTTCAGCCCATGTTTTTAGCTACAAGAAATGGGAATCCCAACATGATGTGCCTAGGTGAGTTCAGTTCCCAAAACCCAGGACAAGCAGAACCTCCTTCCAGGAAGAAAAAAACACTTTGCAGAGGATGGGATAGCTCACAGCATGGAAATGTCACCTCTCCCTCCCCCTTGGATATTACCAGCTAGATAGAAATCAGTGAATATCCTTCTAATATCTTTTATCTTTAATAGCAGAGCTTCCCAAAAATCTCTGGGTTTCTTTTCTCCTTATGCAAAAAAAAAAAGAAAAATAAAAAACCAAAAGAAAAAGAGTCTGATTATGAGGTATTTTGTTTATATTTTTATTTATTTTTTCTAGAAAAACAGAAATAAAAAGGATTTTGATAGAGCAACACTGTCAGAAATTGTGCTGCTCTGGGGGTTTCACTTGCCTGGCTTATTTTTTTTTTTCCTTCAGTGGATGACTTGTAAATTTTCTGCAAACTCTAATGTTTTGTTTCAAACCGTCTCAGGTTGTTGAGAAGCAGTGTATAAATTTTCCAAACGAATCCTGTCTGCTTTGTTTAAAAGGGGCTGAGTCTAGCAGCAGGGTTGTTGTGAACAAAGGGATGTGCTCTGTTTGGGTTGCATTTGAGTCTATTATAAATATCTGAGCCCCGAGGACTTCAGGATCAAACGTGGCTTTTGAAATCTGAAATAAAACCTACAATTAAAAGAAATAAAAGTCTTCCCCGTTAATATCTACCTGCTGGTTCTGAATGCATCAAGAAATCTTCTTGGGAAGGGCTGGGAGCAGGAGTTTATCCTTCCTTGTCCTGAATCCTCTGCATTTCTAATTGAAGTGCCTCTGATTGCCTTCAGCCCCCTTTAATGATTCTTTTCTGGGAGTTGCTGTGTTTGCAGAAGCTGCCCTGGGATAGAAAGTCAACGTGCTGGGGATTTGGGGATTGACAGGAACAGCCAAGTAACCCATAGCTCAGGGAGATGAGCTGGAGCTCAGGAAAACTCACCCCCAGCCTGGCCTTGCATACACAGCTCTTTGTTGGCTCTCTTTGGGTTTTTTTTGGGGGATGCTTTCCCTCGAGCTGCAGGCAGCATCAGCACAAAAGGATCCTGGCCTCTGTGGCACCCTGGGTGCAGCTGATTTGTGTGGACATGGCTGTGGTTCAAGCCTCTGTGCTTCTAGAAACAGGGGTGGGGGTTTTTTCTCTCTTTTAGGGAGTACTTATCTCTTTCTTTTGCAGCCAAAGCAGCTCACGTTGTCATTGCAGTGTTCCTGTTCCTTCTGACTGGGCTTGCACTTCACAGCTGGGATCTGAGCCCTGGCTTCCAGCCCTTGCTGGTAAAAACCTAGCTTGGACTCCTGCAAGACTGTTCTCTGGCAGAGTGACAACACGTTGTGACATCTCACAGGGCTGCTGAGATGCTCCAGGAGAAGACAAATGATAAGGGAGGCTTGGGTTGCACCAAGTCACTGAACTTGAGCTGTCAGGCTGCTTCTGCTTAAACATCTGAGGGGCAGAGTGGAGGGGAAGTGCTCATAGGAAGGAGATGGAAAAAGCAGTGGATATCCCAAAATATCCTCATTTATCTGCCAGAAGCACTGTAAACTCCTGATGGATTTTCTTTGCTCCTTGCTAACACGTTTCCAGGATTGAAGGAGGTGTCCAAGCCCTCATCCTCCTGGGCTGAGTGGTGGGATTCAGCTTGTGGCCAAAAGTCAATGTTCAGAGCTGTGATGGTGTGTGCAGAGCCTCAAATGTTTACAATGACCAACAGTCATTTGGCTCTGTTCTGGACCAGATAGACCCCCCCAGTAACAAAGAATTTGGAGAAGATCATCAACTGTTGATGGGCAGAAGAAGGATGGATGGAACCACTCTGTTGTTTCTTCTCCTTACCTCTGATGGACATGATGAAATGCAGGGTGTGAGGGGTGGGATGTAGAAGGAGAAGCCCAAGGTTTGCCTGACGTTTGCAGGCTTCAAAAGTGGGTCCTGAAGGCTCAGAGATGGAGCCAGGAGTGACTGGCAGGGAGCATTCGATGGAGGAATCTGCTGCTGGTTGTCTTGACGTGGCATCTGAGACAGCGTGGGCAGTTTGCTCCCATTTTTTTTCCCCCTCTGTAGACACTGCTTTGTTTGGAAGGTTGTAGACACGTGTCAGCGGTGATGGATAGATTTGTTTGACTTCCTGTCAAATCAATGATTACTCCTCGAAATCTCTTTTATTAGTTTATCATAGGAAGTTCTATGTCATTTATCCCAGCGGAGGCTTGGCTGGCTGGTGTCACCGAGCAGCATTGCTGAGAGTTATTGCCAGATTTGATTATTCTGCTGCTGCCTCTTTTTAGTGTTTAGAAAGAGTAGTTATTTTTCTCTTTGTTTTACATGAGGAAAGGTTTCCTCCTCTTTTTACCCTGATTAGAAGCAGGGTGTTTTGTCTTTGCCACCTCGTTCTAGTCCCTTGGAAATCTGCAGGAATATACCCTAAATACTAAAAGTTTATCCTCATGCTCTGCTAAAAGCTGATTAAATGCTGTCTGGCTGTGCCTTGGCATTTTGGAGCTCGTGGAGGTCTTAATTTCCTCGAAATCATAGGATTTGGAATTAATGGGTATGAATCAGAAGAAGAGGTGAGTTGGAGGGAGGAATCAGAGGGATGGATTCCCCATATCTTCTGCCCTTGATCGTTTGCCCCCATTGAAAAATTTAGGGAATCGTTTCAGCTCCATCCAAGTCATTTTTTTTGGCCATTTACATTTTAAATGACCTGGGAAATGAGGCTTAGGATCAGTGTGGAAAGGGAGATGCTTTCAAAGAAGTTCAAAACGAACCTTCGAAAGGAATTTTCTGAATAAAATCCGCTTGATTAAATGAAAAAAAATCAAATGAAACATCACATGGATTGTTCTTAAGCTTTCCCACCCGTTATAGATCCCCACAAAACTGAAAGTGTGTTCTCAACCTGCTTTGTCCAGAGGGAATTCTGCCAGGGCTGAGCTGCTGCAGCTCTTCTCCTCCCTCCTCGGTGTCTAAGCACGTGCAGAGCTTTGGAGCAAGCTGTGCCTGCCAAGCTAACAATGCTGACCTCTGAGTTCAAGTAGGAAAGACTCCTGTTTTCAGGTCAAGAGATCCTTGGCTCAGTCCCTGCAGATAAACCAAGCAGGGAGATGACTACATGAGAGCAGAGCTTCACTCTCTGAACAGACTGAAATCATTTCAGCCACCAGTGAAGCGAATCAGCCAGGGGAATAGAGATGGGGACAGTGTAGCTGCACAGAAACACACTTTGTGGGGCTTTGCAGGTGTTGATGCTGAGATAACCTCCTTTCCCCCTCTCAGGGACAAAGATTTCACCACATTCGTGGTTGCCTTGGGAAGTCTTAAGTCAGGCTGGGTCATAATTTAATATATCTGCCTTTATCTTTCATGAAGAGAGAAATCTCTGCAGTTTTTCCCTAAGAAGAGATGTAGTCATATGTCTGCAGCTAAGCTGGAGGGTGACTTTGAGTCCTGCTTTAGATTTAAGCTGAAGACTACACCCAGGTTTACATGGGGGTCTGCTCACCAAGACTGGAGCACCACAGGCAGGTGGATGCTCCACCAAATGCTTCTCATGCCTGTGTGCCCCTCAGCTTCAATCCATGGAGACTCATGTCCTCTCTTGGCCCTGGTGGGTTGCTGACCTTGAGCTCTGCACAGCTGGGTGTCTGGAGTTTGTAGCCAGTGAAGCAAACCTTGAAGGAGAACAATATCCAGCTAATGTACTATAGTAGTGACCAGGCTTGGAGTAAATCAAGCTGTGGGGAGAGAGGGGGAGTTGTTGAAGTCTTTGCTGCAAATCTAGAAGCTATTTTTTAGATCAAAGGCAGTGGGGAAGAGGTGCACACTCCCTGAAAGTCAACAATGAACCGAGCAACTGGACTCCAAACCCTGGGCTTGGATTTCTCTCTGGTGCTGGGCCAAGGGCATTTGGTGTCCCTCCATCAGTAGCTGATCAAAAAAACCAGTCACAATGCTCACAAATGGTATCCTGAGAAGACACAGCCATTGTCTCCCTTCTGATGGGTTACTAGAACTCTGGATGATAAGAAAGCAATAGCCTGTTGCCCTTCCCAGAAAAAAGAATCTATTTCTTCTGATGGGAAGTACTACCAGAGAGAGAAATCAATTTGCACTCTTATCAGACTTTTCTCCTCAGTAGTTAATGGGACCTAACATCTGATTTGATTCTCGGGCAGCTCAGAAATTAGTGAGAAGTGCAGGGTGGAGAAATCACCCAGAGAAAGAACAGAGGGATGGGGGAATCCTCAGGAGAGGGGCACAGTGTTTGCCAGCCCAGGGAGGGGGGGGGACCATTAGTTTTAGCAGCATGTAATGCAGAATGTAATGATGGTTCCAAATGGAAATGATTTAACCTTGAATGAGAGCAACGCAACCAAACAGCAGCAGTGGAACAATAAAGAAATTCCATCTCTGATCTCTTGTGACCCACGTTCTGCTCAAATGGCTCCGATGTCACCAATACATTATTTTCAGGAGTGACTGGAAGTGCATTATGCATGAGCATGTGGCCACCAGTGAATAAACTGAAAATTCTTCAAGGAAATATATATTATCTCTTTGATTTCCTGGAGCTGGACTGAGCCTCTTGTCTTTGAAAGATAGTTGCTGCTTGGCAGAGGAGTGGGATTGTGCCTGTGTGAGCCTGGCACAGAGGGGATTTATCAGGCAGTCCCCTGTGGGTGTGAATTGCTGCAGCCCCCCAACAAGAGGCTTTGTTCTTCAGCTCAAGTGGCAGCAGGACGTTGGGCTGTCTGTGTCTGCTGGGTTTGTTCTTGGCACATCAGTCCAGGGTGAATTATGCTCATCTCCAGCTCTTGGCATCTGCCCAGGTACTACTGCCCAGGCTGCTGGAGGGGAGATGGGGAAGCAGATCAGACTTTGCTGGCCCAAAGGTAATCCAGTGGATCTTGCTCTCCAGTGCAGTGCCCATATGGCAGTAAACACCCATCCTCTGCCTCTCTAAATACACCTGACTGCCACATCTGTCATCATAAGTCAAAATATCTTCTAGTAAAGGAATCAGTCCAGTCTCCAGGCTGTGTCTGAAGAGTGGTAGCTCTGCCACGAGCCCACAAAGCTCTACAAGAAGCAGGAGGCTGAGAAGTGGACCAGTAAAGGAAGGACCATTAGACTTTTCCTGGTCAGGAAAAAGGTCTCAGGACCTTTTTCCAGGTCCTGAGACCTGCTCAAAGCTGCTTTGCACTAGTCCAGCAGACTTAAATCTCTTTATTAGCTCTCCTTATGTCGTTGCCACTTACAAAACCAGTGGCTCCTTTGCTCTCCTTGTGTCTGAGTTTTCCCCCCTCAAGTGTCCATAACCTTCTCTAGGGATCTGAGCCTGGTGCACAGATTTCTCTGGGAGCTGGGCTGCACCACTGCTGCCCTGTGGGAGCTCTGAGAGGTGGTAGGAAGTAACAGCCTGCTTGAAATGAGAGCATGTTTCTTCATTAGGTGAAACAATACATCAGAGGGAAAGGGATTTTGAAACAACAAAAGGCCCACAGCATATTTTACCTCATCTAATCTTACAAGCTGTGTTTGATAGGCTTTTCTTTCCCCTTCTAGCTTACATTCTCCTAGCAAATCCCAAATTCCCCTCATAGGCTTTTAATTTTGTGCTCTTCCCCAATCCTTGCTAGGTCAAAATCCTCCCTGAGAGCATCCAGGCAGTCTGAGACCAAAAGTCTGCCTAGTGCCCAGGGGACAAAGGTTTCTCCCATGCAAACAGTCAGGGATTGACTGAGCTGGAGGTGGTGGCAGAGCAGGGACAGTGGAAGACTGGAGCAGTGTTAAAAAGGGCTTTTTCAGAGCTGGTGGTGATCACTTCGTTGGTTCATCCTGCACAGAAGTCCTGGGGATGAACACAACTGGTCTGTAGGACTTCCACTTGCCCAGGGACACTGAGGAGCATCCTCAGGGTCCCTTTTACTTGCTAACCCTGAAGCTGGTGTTGCTGCCTGGTAGATACCAGATTTAGAGATGTAAGCAGAGTGCCATTCTCCAGCAGTCCTTGCTGTTTCACAGCAGCCTCTTCTGTTTCAGGTAATTTTGTGTTCACTTTGGAACACAGCACTCATTAAGCCAGGATCCTGAGGAATTTTACATCTATGTTGGAGCCTGCTGGTCACAAAGGGATGCTCTGCCACTGCTGAGATGGCAGAGTGCTGATCCAGGGCAAAGCTCTGGCACTCCTGTCTCATCCCAGGGAATAAAACCAGTCCCTAAAAGGCTACACATCCAGCGTGCAGAGCCCAAACCAAAGCTCTGGCTAACCTGAAACAACGCATTTCATCTCTCTTCTTTTTTTCAGCTCTTTCTTGGACGTGCTTTGGGGCAGGAATTTTCTCTTCTGATGTATGTGCCTGCAGAACGATGAGTCTTTGATCTCTGCAGCTCCATCCTGCATTATAGCAGGAAGAGTATTTAGGAATAATAGCAAGAATCTGATTAATATTTTTAAACTTTTATGCCTATGTGCTTCTCTAAGACATGTGCAAGCCCTGCCTGCTTCCTGAGATAATACATTTACTTGGGGACTGCAAATGGGCTTCTTGCCCTCTTTAAAAAGTCCATACCTGTCTAGATCAAGACTTTTTTTCCCCCTCAAACCATTCCTTAAAACCCACTCAAGACTCTGGAGAGTCCTTTAAAAACCCACCCCAGCCAGGGCACGAGGAGGGGGTGTTGAGGAAGGAGGTGGCCCTAAATTGTCATGCTGTGGCTTGGTTGTGGGCAAGCTTGGTTGATTTGAGGGGTGTAGATGCTCTGCAAGTTGGGCACAGTCCTGGGAGCCCTGTGGAGGCATTGCCGGAAAAACCACTCCACACTCTCCCCCCCCCAGCCTTAATTGAGCTACCTCCCTCAAAAAGCTCTTGGGTATAGCAAGAACTGGAGGGCAGAGAGAGCTTTTCCTCCTCTTCTTGCTGAACTGAACACCAAGAGTGTTTTATTTTTCCTCAGATTCTTTCAGGAGCTGCTTCCTGAGCTCAGAGGTGTTACCTGCTCAGCCTGGCTGCCTGCAAAAGGTGCTTGTGGAGCCTTAGGAACACGTGGCTGACTTGCTTTGTGAAGGAATTTACCTCGCCCCTTCCTGATGTTATAAGTGAGGCTGACACAGCTCATTTTCTCCCTGTGCCTTCGTCTTTTAATTTTGGAGGATGTGCTTTTCCTGACAGTATTTCCAATTCAGTTCATTTTCTCTGTCTGCAGCAGGAGAGGAGGAAAAGAAGTGGTTTGAGGGGCTTGCTGCATGTATTATTAATTGCCCTCAATTCAAGACAATGTAGACTTTTTCTGCCTGAGATTCCCATTTTCTCATAACTAATACCAGCTGCAGATTTGAAAGAGGTTTGGCGTTTGGAACAGCATGGATTTCTTCGTGGTGATGGTGTTTTTAAAGCTAGAAAGTGAGGTGCTTCCATTTATCTGAAGCTAAAATGGCACAGCATTAAAGTCAGCAGTCAATGGAACTGGTTGTTGTAGAGCAATTGATTAATGAAGTTGCTTATGTCTCCTGAGCTGGTCCAAACATCACCCAGAAGATGTTGCATCAGAACCTGCCTGCTAGACAGCAGTAAATCTGCAGAAGCAGGGAGATGGTTTCACAGGTTTGGGTCACTCCTAGCTCTGTTGATGCTGTTAGAAGGCAAGTGTGACCTTGGGTACTAAGCAGGATTCCACGTTGAAGCTCTGTGGTGCTGGGTGTTGGTTTTCAGGGCTGTCAGCTCATCTTCCTACAGAGCTTTAGCTCTTTCAGGTCCCAGAGGGAATGAGTTTTGTGATTTCAGCCCAGCTCCTGCATAAAAGTGTATTTTAACTCCAGCCCAAAGGAGGAGGAGCTGTTGTGACCCGTCTCCATCTCTCAGGTCAGCAGCCAGCCAGGATTAGGTAAATCCCAGGCTGGAGTGAATGGAGAAGCAAGAATTGAAATTCTCTCCCACCACAGCTTCATCTGTTGTCCAAAAAATGGATTCTTCACTTGGTGTGCACAGTCCAACAACCCACACACAGGCAGAAGAGCTGAAGTTTATGAAGTGCAGGATCAGGAGCTAACAGGGTAATTCCAAGAAACAAGCCCCAGTGACAACAGACAATATTTACACACTAGAGATCAAGATAAACTTACAAAGTAGCTGTTGCCCTTGGTTGATAAATTCACTCAGAGCCTGGCTTGTCTCTGCTCTGCTGACTTCATGCCCCCTTCAGCAAGGTCTTCCATGGGGCATTCCTCCTCCTCTTCTGGTTCCTATGGTGTCCTGGTGATGATGCTGATGGGACAGCATGTTGTGTGGCTAGAGATGGGTCCTGTAGTGGCACAAGTCTGCTGGGCCAAGAGTAACATTCACCCTACCCCATCTCTACTGTCACCTCAGGCTTATCTGCTGAAGTCCTCCCCTTGAATCCCCGTGGCTGAATCCTTCTTCTTCTTAGCCCCTGACCTGAGTCCAGCCCCTTTCTTCTGACAGTCTAGACAGACCCTCCACAGGGAGCAGCTCTGCCCTGACCTTGCTTGCACCAGTTCTTCTCCCTGACGTTCCTTTGGCTTTCCTGGAGCTATTCAAAATGGGATTGTCCTCTTGTCTTCTCTTCCTTACCTCCAGCTAGCCTCTTTCAGCTTGGCCCCCTCCCGTGCTGCCCTGCAGTTCATTGTCTGCAGCGTGTTGCTGCTGAGCTCTGGTGGAATCCAGCCAGGCTCCTGCTACAAAGGCAAATATCTAAAGCCAATCAGAGCATGTCCAACAGGATTTGTGGTGCTTCCAACCTCTGTATGTTATTGACTCCCCTTTCAAGTGTAGCCAGGGCTTTATCTGTTGGTAATAGGGAGAATTAATAATTTCCTTTAAAAAAAAAAAGCTTTAAAAAAACCTGCTCTTATCTTTTTATTTATTTTTTTTACATAAAAAGGCAAGTAAAAGACATAACAAAGTTGTTATAAGTTCAAAAGGAACGTTAAGCCTTGTAATGTGGACTAATCAACTTTTATCCAGACAATCCCCTTGTATCTCTCAGGCCTTCGTGTGGTTAAAGATTCCCACAGGCAAGTGCTGGGCTTTAACTCCTTCAGAGCCTTTTGAAAGCCCACAGTTGCTCTTCCTGGAGCAATATTTCCATATTATCCCTCGTTGTTATCAAGCCTCCACCAAGAAGCAGCCTCCACCACCTTGAGTATAAAAAAAAAACCCCAAACAGGGGAGGGAGGGAAGGTTTTGTGATCATTTTTAAAGTCTGGAGTAGTAGATATTCATTCACTGGGCTTTGCAAGTGGTTCTGTGGTGCTTTCAATGTTCTATTACTCTCCCTGGATGATTTATGGATTGCCATGAGACTTCTGCAGCTGCAGAGCTAAAAGCAGGAGATGGGGATGGCCTGTTTTTGGAAGGGAGAAGCAACCCAGAATGGCTCAGCTGCAGAGACAGATGTAGTTGTGCTCACAAAAATCACTGCCAGAGGTAGACAAATACCCACACAGTTTTAGCCCTCTTAACAGTTGTTAGAGTAAAGCCTTCTGCTTCTTTTTCATTTTGGAGAGCAGGCTATCATTTCATTATTCTTTACTGACAGGCATTTCAGCTGCCTCGTTTTCATTGGCAGTAATTCTGTTTTCCTTCTTCATTGGGGTTTGCTGGGCTTGTGGGATGAGCAGGTAACCCCTAGGAGATTGTCCATCCTGGTGCTTAGGTACTAAGGATGAGAGGATAAGTTTGATCTTCTTTGTCCCAAGCTGGGAGAGAGTGTTTGTTTCCACTTCCCAGAGGTAACCCTGAGGAGATTGTCCATCTCTACCTGGTGCATAGGTACTAAAGATGAGAGGATAAGTTTGATCTTCTTTGTCCCAAGCTGGGGGAGAGCTGGGAGTGTTTGTTTCCACTTCCCAGCAATCAAGAAAGAGATTATTGGTTGTGAAGAGCAACCTGAGTTGGTCTTCTTGAAACTCTGAGCATCTAGGGAGAGTCCAGCCCTTTAACTCAGGATTAGCTGAGGATGGACTTCACCCCCACGTCCCCCCAGTACCCTGATGAGAGCAGGATGGGGTTTCCATTCAGTGCTGTGAGCTGTATGCAAACTGTCATCCACTGGTGTGAGGGGTGTGATGCAAAGCAAGGTGTGATTCCACCTCAGTGGCTCAACCCTGGCACCTGCATCCCAGTGGATGTGGGAGTTTGTTACACTGGGTTTGCCTTTAGCAGCACGTCAGCTCCACTCAAAATAGATGAAAGAAGAAAATCCAGGCAGAGTATGAGAAGAAGGAGCAAGGGCTGCAGCAGACCACAGGAGCTGCTTGCCACCAGCAAGTGGGTTGCCCTTCACCAGCTCTTCCCCACTTTGCAGTCATCCAGACATCAAATTTCTTCATGCTTGCTTCTCCAGACTGTCACAGAGATTCCATCAGGCATTAAGCAGCTTCCCTTGAAAGTTGGTATACATTGAGAGAAAAAAAAACCTGAAGCATTCTCAATGAAAAGCTTAGATTTAAAAAAACAAAGGCAGGATGAATTTCTGATTTAATAATCCCCTAACTATTTTGTAAAGAGCTTTAAAAAGCACTCAGATTTTTTTCTGGTGGTCTTTTTTTTTTTTAAAAAAAAAAGGATAGATTGAATTCTGCTTCCCAAAATAACGTTAAGGGTTTTAAATTTCCTCTTTGAAGTTGTCTGGGCATTTTTCTAAAATGACTTCCCCTGCCTGGAGTGATTTTGGGGTTAACAGGTTAATTAAATGTTGGAGCAACTCACTGAGGTGTGAGCTGTTTTTTTCTCTCACTGGGTGTTTGAAAATCAAGATGGGACGTGGTGCAGGGATCTTTGGGCAGCAATCTCCTCCCCTGGAGGAGGTGGAGGGGAGATGGACCAGGCAGGATCCCTGCAGTGGGCACTGCTTGCTGTGCAATCTCTGGTTCTCTGTGGAGATCCCTAGGTAGCTATTAATTACTTCTCCTCCTCTACAGATTCCTCTCTTGGGTCATATTTTGGTGTTGATGCTACAGATGAAGCCCCACGTTGACCCATAGTGTGGCTGCATGTGCCACCCATGTGAAAGGAGGGCTGGATTTAGGGACACAGCTTGGGTCATTGTGTTTTTAGACCAAGAGTGGGTACCATGGAGGCAGGAGACCTTTGCTGGTGCCAGAGAGCTGCAGAGAATCCCACGATGTCCTCAGTCCCCACAGCAGCCATAAAAACCCAGCAGATCTGATGGGTTGGGAGCTGTCTTTGAACACGTCCTACAGAAAGGCTGCAGTCTTCTAGCCTTTGTGCAAGGAGGACCACGTTCCCTGGGATCTACTGGTGTGGTTTGGGGGTGGGCAAGCCCACGTGTGGCTTCATAGCCAGCCCTCCATGAGCACACCCCCTCCCTGCTTAAAGTTGGGATGGAGCAAGATCTTTTTTATTCCCCGGATGAGAACGGCTCAAATGTGCCACATCTATCATTAGATATCTCCTTAACTAAATGGATTAATTTTTTTGCCCTCTTCACAGGCTTAATTAGCAAGCTGCAACACAAATTAAATCACTATCAACTAATTCCAACTATCCCTTCAGAGATAGCCATTAGCTAGCTAAATAATCTGGTTAGCATTGAAATGAGCCTGCATCCTACCCTGGAAACACCAGCTTGCCTTTTTTTTATTCCCTCCCTCCAATGCTGATGAAACTTTGTCCTTCCTAACGAGGGCAGCAGTCACTTGTGCTTGGTGTGTGAAAATTTGCAGGCATTTGAGCAGGATTTGGGAGTTTTTTGCTTTGTTGCTGAGTTTTAGGAGACAGCTGACCCACGGTTCTTGTCCTGACAGAAAGAGGCAACAGAAAAGTGCAAGGTTCCTTTTGTACACAGGGAGATTTTGGGCATCTACCTCAATCACACACAGGTTAGTGTCTTAGCTTAAAGACATGAAGGTCTGACAAAAGTTCTGGCCAAAAATTTTGCCAAGCCTCTATCCAGCTGGGAAGCCAGAGAGCGCTGAGGTTTCCTCTGAGCTCTTTTCATGCATTCCTCCATAGGTTGTTTTCATTATTTCTGCCTTGTTGGTGTCTCTACGTGTGAAATGCCAAGGGAAGATGACTTTCTTCCTCCTTCCTCCTCTAAATCTGCCTGGCCAGGGGTTTGTCTCAGCTCATTTGCTGTAGTAGGTTGTTTGGATGAGGATGTTAAATGTTTGTAGGTCGTAATCTCCAGGGTACTTAGAAGAATAATAATAACCATCAGTAGATTTTTTGCTGTGCTCTCCTTCCCCAATTTTCCTGCCTGTTGCAAAAGGATTAGAAAGAGGAGGGGGATGGAGCTGAATTTATTGCTGCTCCTACTTCTGGAAAGGATGATTCTAATTCATCAGGTTTGGCAGAAACAAAGCAACACTGGTCATAACTGTGCTGCTGATTTTCTGATAGCACAAGAATCAACAGGGAAATATCTTCCTGTGGATTCAGGAAGACACCTTAACTACAACCAAGTATCAAGTTTCTTAACTATTTCCATCTTAATGATTTTACAGACTGCTTTGGGATTTGGGAAGAGTGAGATTGGAGCAGTGTTATGGCAGGATTCCCCCTTGGATTATAGGAAGCACTGGATTTGGGTTTTTTGTTGTCTTTTTTTTCTCCCTCCAAGAATTTAAATATGGAAATGAATTCAGGTAGGAACGTGCAGTAAATCCTCAAAGGTTTGTGTCTTTGAGTGATCTGGTGAAGTGGAGAGCTGAGGCAGAGATCAGGCAGGAAAGTATCCACTTTCTTTGTCTCCAGCCATACCCTTGTTGTGCCTGAGCCTTGGTGGAGCTCTGCAAGCTGCCTCATCCTCCTCCCTCACAAAAGCTCCTCTCTGCCTCCCCTTCTTTCCCTTTGGGGGCTAAATTGGATGTGAACTTTCAGTGATGAGCTTTCTATCTCTGTGCTGTGTACATGAAGAGGTGGCAATGCTGGTTTGGAGATCACCTGCATTTGGAAAGGAAGGTGGAGAGCAAACCAGCTGCTTGCTCCTCTTCAGCTGCAGCCTTAGAGCTACCTACAGCCTCCAGGCAAACTGGTCAGGGTGGCTGGATAAGGGAGAAAAGCAGAGGGACTGTGTTTTCCTCATGATAAACCCAATGTCAAACCTTATTCCTAAATCTAAATGTGTATTTAAATGC
Organism: Merops nubicus; assembly: GCF_000691845.1. Taxonomy (NCBI): domain Eukaryota; kingdom Metazoa; phylum Chordata; class Aves; order Coraciiformes; family Meropidae; genus Merops; species Merops nubicus. The sequence goes on from NW_008618386.1 coordinate 35,318, forward strand.
AGTAACCAAGCCTGTAGTAGGCAGAGTACTCGGATAGCTCTTGGGGAATCCAGGTGGCTTTGAGAGAACCTTTTCAACTACTTTCTACTTCATTTTTCCCACCTTGACCACGGGGCAAATGACCCTGATTCCCTTCAGGGGTTTGCTAGAAACCTTGGGGCAGAGGGCAAAGGATGTGCTGTGTAAGGTGTTGCTTTTGCACTTAAAGTCCTTCTCTTTTCCCCTGAATAGAGGAGCAAAAAAAGCTCCTACCAAGTGGCTGTATAAGGGATTAGAAGTAGAAACTAGTGAGATAACTTAATCTGGGAATATACACAGGGAAGAGTCCACTGCTAATTGTCTCTTCATATATTCACTAAAAACACTACGCAGGAGATGCCCTCTGAAGTTTATCCCCATGGATAATAAAGATAAAATACTGGTACAGAAGGCAGTGAAACAAGAGGACACCCTGAAATAAATGAATTCCTGGGACAGGTTAGGAAGCAGCTGGGAGTTAAACAGCAGAGAGCAAGAAAGAATGATGGGTTTTCCTTGTGGCAGCAGGTGAAGAGGAGGATGGCTGGAAGACCCAGCTTTTAAAAACACAATCCAGAATTCAAGAGGAGGAAAAGATGGGGAAAAAAAAAAAAATCCTAGTTGCCCACAGTTATTTAATGCAAGCTCGTGCAGGCTCTGAAAAGCTGAGAATAGCTCTATCCAGACAGGTGAACAAGCAAGGCAACGGCAGATGAAATTAAATGTTGACAAATGCAAGTTAATGTGCATTGGAAGGCATAATATGACCTACTCATACACATTGCTGCATTTTAAATTAACTGTAACCACTCAGGGAAAAGACCTAGGGGTTATTGTGGACAGCTCAATGAAAACATCTGTTAAATGAACACGAGCAGTCAGTAAAGCAAACAAAACATTGGGCTGTACAAGGGAGATTTTCTATTATCGGTTGTATTATGGTAATGCATCAGGATGCTGAAAACTGCCCGACAGCTTTCTGCTCTGCAGCAAGCCAAAAATCTTCCTGTGCTCAAAGGAGGTGTTTAATCCCTTGGTGTTTGACCCCTTCGTGTTGCTTCTGCTGCTGCCAGGACCTTTTCAGATCCCTCTTTATGTTATAGGGTCTGAGCACGTCTCAGCTTCTTTGGGTCTCCGGGTTCCTTCAGCACAAATAAGGTCTTGGGTCTTTTCTATCCAACAGATCCTTTCCCAGGAGAGATGCATACACCTCTTCCTTCACTCCTTTCTCTACCCAAAGGTACTGTTGACAAAGTTTCACACGGCCAGCGTGCTGTGGAGGCTCTGTAAGGATTTATTGCTTTCAATGTGATGAATGATTTCATCCCAGGTCAGTCTTGCTGCCCTGTTGGAGCACAAGCTCGGGTGGCACATTCATTATTTTATGTCCCAAGCAGCCATTGGGATGCAAATATTACCCTGAGTTTAGTGCTTCTCCTGAATATCAAACAAATTCAGAGTTATACCTGTTGTGTTCCTTCTGCCTATGGCTTTATCCTAAAATGTAGCTCTTGATTTGGTGACTTGGTTTAAATTCGCCCCAAGCCTTGTCCTGAGCTTCGTTTACAATTTTAAAACTAACATTTATTTTTATAGATGTTATAAATATTTAGACTTCTGACCAACACTAACATCAGCCCTCTAGCCTTTGCAATGTAAAATAAAACCATATTTTGTGGAAGGATGTTGACATCAGTATTCCTCTGTTCAAAGCAGTTTCTCAGAGTTGATACTGGAGGGAGGAATAAAATAAAACTTCCTGATTATCATTTAGGCTGAATTTACTTTCTGCATTTGGAAGAAGAAGCTCTATTAATCAGCTTCATTTCCTGGCTAACATGAAGAGTGCTGCTGTTTACCTCTCAGAAGTGATAAATACATATAAATAAATATATATATATGCATGAATATAAATTCAATAGATGTTGAAACAGCCAGCATTGAAATCTTTCTGTCCTCTGCTCCATTACTCCTGAGATAGGTGGAGAGAGAAAAACTCTCAAGGTTAATTTTTTAAAATTTCATTTCCTCATTTCTTGCTAATTTCCAAATCACCTGGAACTGAGTGATGAAGATGTGGAATTAAATTTCAAGCTTTCGTGGAAACCACCACCACCAGAAATTCACTGAGAGGTTAAAGGAGAGGACAAGAGGCAAACTGGGAAAAAAAGAAAACCCTTTGAAACTCTAAGTGTAGTATATGTTGCCTCCTGCACTTTAATGCACATAAATTAAGACAATAATTCTAGGAGCTGAAGGCTCCAGTTTAACACTTGTGTTTTCTGGTGGCCCTTGAGTCTCTCTGTGGAACAGCAACTTCATTATGTACAACAGAGGAGATATTATTCCTCACATTATCTCCTCTCCTAACACAGTTACCAGAGATGCTCTGGTGCTGTTTGGATTCTCAAATGTAATGGGCAGATCTGTACTGCAGCCACTTAGGTGGCTTTTCTGCCAATTTGAGACTGAAATGGCTTTTTCTTGGTTGAGAAATGTGTATTCACTGCATCTAATTCCTCCTCTCCTCCAGGTTCACTCAACGTTCCTGTTTTGGATGGATGCTGGGGGCTGGCCCAGTTATGGGTTGGGGGAAAGTCTGAGTAGGAAGGAGCTTGCATTTATTTCTCTTCTGAGGAGGCTTAAAGGTACACGTTAAATAAGTCCTTGTATTTTCATTTAGGGGAAATTTTAGGTCAGAAAAAGGCCAACGAGCTCACGTTAATTGAAAACAGTATCTCATGGTCTTTGGAGCAATAAAAAAATACCTGTCTGAGGTTCTGGAATGCTGGAGAGCTCAACAGAGTGGCTCTTGGTTTTCAGAGAGATTTCATCCTGTAATATTGGCCCCTCTTCCTCTTTGTTTTCAGCAGTTGATAGCATCAGGACAGCAGTTGATAGCATGCTTCCCCAAATTGAGGTCAATGCCCAGGTTATTCCCTAACATCTGGAATGGGGCATGACCTTCCAGATGGTAAGGTGGAGCTGATTTGGTTGGAGACCTCCTGGAGCATCAGCTTTCACCAAGGGAGAGACCTAGGAGGTGAGGACCTTGGGAGGACAGGCTGGGGAACGTTGAAGCTGGCATAGCTGAGGTTCATATCTTCAGCTCAATGCTGGTTGTCCTCCTCTGGGATAACCTGTGCCCAAAGCCAGCAGGTGATGCCCACCCCAGAGACATTGCCCACCCTGCAGGAGCCTCCTGCTTCCTACACATCTTCTCTGGGTGCAGATGGTTCCAGCTCTCACATTTCTCCTTGGATGCCAATGGGCTGGAAATTTCTGCAAGACCCCAAGTCTGCCAGGATCCCAAGGACTTTAGAAGAAGAAATAACCCCCAAAAGTCACATAAAGAGCTCTTTGACCAGAGGGAGCTGCAGAGTGGCTGATCTCTGTGATTTTATCCTTTCCTTTCTACATCTTGAAATGTTTGTTTGTTTTTCAAGCCCCAGCTGTTGGAGTCAGGGGATCACAGAAGAACATCAGGTCTCTTCTCTTAAACAAACAAACGCAGCAGACTTTACCAGAGAAAAAACATGAAAGTGCAAATCCCAGGGGTGAAAAACCCTCTGGAAGACAAAAGCTGCAACACTTCTTAATTTGTTGAATAACCTGTTGGGGCCTGACTTGATTTTCAAATAAATGAAATTAGAATATCAATAGCAGAATGCCAGGTTCCTAAAATATTCAGAAGCAGCTTCCTTTCATGTAGTGCCTTTCATGAAAGCTGCATCATAAGGTGATTTGCAGTCCTAAATAATAAATAACAACACACAGAGAAATGAACAGCTGTGGCCAAGGGAGGAAAAGAGATCTTTTCAGAGGAGATGGAGGAAGAAATGGGGAGTCAATGAGGCAGAGAGAGACAAGAGAGGTTAGATTTGGGTCAGTTGTTTAATTTTGACCTTGGTTATTATTAGTCATTGGAGATAAAATATAGCTAGTGCCTCTGGAGTGTTCTCCATGTAGTTTCAAGTGCAAGAACTGGGGAGTAGGGAGGGAAAGGAGAATCTAGATGGATTCTGAGTGTGGAAAGGTGGATGGGGAAAGGTTTCACCATTGTAGAAGGCAGCTTGCACCAAGGCAGGGTGCTGCTGGCTGTTCAGCCTCAGCACACACCCCCCCAAGACCCTCACCAGCCAGAAAACTTTCCAAGAGCTGTGGAAAACCAAACTAGTGATGAAGGCAGCTACAATTCCCATCAACTGATGTTCACCTTGAAGGAAAGGATCAGGAAATCTTGTTTCCCACCCAGAGCTTGACTCCTGAGCATTTGCCACGTAGCAACATCCATTTTCCTGGTTCTTGTCGTGTTCTTGTTGGTTTTGGTGCTGAATGCCATTTTCTTAGCAATGTTTGTGTGTTTTTATGGAATGAAGTCTCTTGAATGAAGTCATGCTTTTTACTGAGAGATGAGGCTAGCCCTTTGAAACTCCTTGCAGCCCCAGCACTAACCTTTTGGGCTTACACAGGGCTAGAGAACAATCCATCCCATGCCAGCCATGGAGCAGGGAGCAATTTGAGTTCTCCTGGTGCTTAACTTGACTTGTACAGTCAGCTGCAGTGGCTTTAGGGCACTGTAAGAGCAGCAGTTTCATGGAAAGTTAAGATAAATTGGGAATTGAAGCAGGAGTTGAACACATGATAAGCTCCAGAACCTTCCAAAGGCAGAGGTTTGATCCTTTATTTAAACCCCCAGCCCTGAAGGAGGGTTGGCATATGGGTGATGCCCACAACCAAGCAAGAAGGACCCTCCTGATTGGTTTTCACCCAGGGTCTGGCCAGCCTTGGGTGGGAAGTGATGAGGAGATCCCCCCCAGGTGCCCTCAACTTCCACATGAACTTGGAGGTGGGGCAAGAAGCCACCTCTATAAGAGCTGATTCAGGTGGTGGTGAGGTTTGTCTAGGTAGTAGATGTGTTGTGTGAAGAATCTGGTTATTAGAAAGGCAAGTGAGGTTCCTGAGATGGCACAGCCAGAACCTGAAGCTGTCTCTGAGTCCCTGCTATAGAACTGGGCTCATGACCTGGCTGCTACCATGGCCCATGACTTGGCTCCTTGGCTGGCTGGCTCCCATCTTCACATCCATGGCAGTGGGTGAGTGCAGTGACTTGTTCCTCCTCTGGTTATCTGGGGTCTAAAATACAGATTTTCAATTTTATCTTCAAAGAAAATCACCTTATGAACCTGAGAGTGTTTGTACCTACTTTTGGTTGGTTACATCCTTGCCTAAGCCCAGTTCTGCTGTCATCTTTTGGAGGAAAACCTGGTGGGCTTGTACCTTTCAGCTGTCTTTAGATTTGGCTTGGTTCTTCAGACAGGAATGCTTGAGGCCATAAATCTATTTCTCAGAGGGGTTTATAGCAGTGGAGCAGGTTTTTTATCTGGGTTTGGGGAGGCTGGCCAGCTCTCACAAATGGAATCACAGCCCCCAACTGCCCTTTCTCTGCTCATCATGTGCTGACCTGATGCCTTGAGTGCTGGGAAAGACTCTGGGCTCTGCTTTACAGAGAGAATCAGTGTTTGTGAGCCCACAGAATACATGGAATTAACAGCTGTAAGCACAGAGAACGTGCAGAAACAGAAGGAAACCTCAAAGCCAAATTTTGGCTATAAATCTTCATCGTGCATTATCCTAGTTTCTGAAGTTTATCCCGTTATCTACTTAGTGGGAGTATTATTCTATTTAAATGTGCTTCTCAGCAATTGCTTGCAGCATTAAAGTCTTTAGATGCTTTCTGCCCTTGAGGAATTGCTGTTTCTCTTCTCACACTGTGCTAATTCTCCCCAGAAATTGGCCCTGTGGTTTGTGGAGAGGGCTGTTCGTTATGGCCCTTAGGAGTAAACGACCAGGATGGCACCAGAAGAGCCCCAGGTTTTATCAGTCCCTTAGGTGCTGGTAGAAGGGAGGGCTTAGAGAGCAGAGCCCACCCTGTGGGGCTGTTCCAGCTCCCAACAACGAGTGCATGGCTTTTTCTGTCCTCAGGTGGCATGAGGGAGGTTTTCTTCTACAAATGAAGACACAGGATTCCTTCAAAGCATTCAGGAGGTGCCTCTTCCTACTAAATCCTCGCTGCACGCTTGGGTTCCAGACTCATTTTTAGCACACAGCCCCTTCTAGATGCAACCTCTGGGATTTTTTTTGCTGACTTCAGGCTGGTGTTGGCCAAAATTTGTGCTCCATCTCTTGTGGAGGCAACCATGTGCCATCCTGGCTCTTAGTTTGATGCCTTTCCACGTGCAGGGTAATTCTCAGACATTTAAACAGTCAACAGAATTGCCAAGTGAGTGAAGGCTGCTGGTAGGCAGAAGGGTTGTAGGATCAAGTCTCCCATGGCCAATTTTGTTCAAAACAAATGCTTTATTTTTAGCTTATGTCACCTTAAAAACCATGAGCACCTGTAAGACAGCACTGGGGAGCAAGGAAACCAAACCAAGCTGCTCAGCCACAGTTCACTGCGTGGGGAAAGGCTCCAGCAGGAACCTGGTTTCATTATGGAATATCTGAAAAACCTTTTACAGGGGGGTTTTAAGCAACCCTTGCTCTTGACTTTTGGTGAAACAATTACCACGAAGCAGCCTGTTGCTGGGCTGACTTGGAATTGTTCTGTCTCCTTGAGGGATCTGATTTGAGGGCAAGCTTTGGAGTTCTCCATCTTCATTTCCCTGCTCTGTCTCCTCTCTCAGCTTTGGATTTCCCCCACCCCTCTTTTTGCAGACAGAGTAATTCCCCACGAGGGGATTAGACTTTTTTTGGTGTGTTCACAGCTCTGTGTTTGCTCAGAGCAAGTGCCTCCTGCTATGGCCCAATTGTGGAGCTTTATTCAAGTGGAACAAGTAATAACCAAAAAATATGCAGCTCTTGCTGCCTTCGTTGGGCTTCTTAGGTGGCAAACTGCATGTCTTCCTCCTGCAAAATGCTTCATGAGGACGTGGGGCTTTGGGAGGGGATTTTGTACACTACCAAAGGCAGATAAATAATCCCCTTGGGGCCCTTTGAACTCAGCTTTATTCCTGTGGCTGCTGGAGAGGGTGTGTTGGGAGGGAATGGAGCTTGGTAGTGGGGCTAACTGGAAGCTGGGGACAAAGACACAAGCTGGCACTGGAATGGGATGGTTTCAGTGCCAGGTTGGAGGTGGCACATCCAGTTTGACTGCTGCCAGGAGGGCTGGGGATGTGTTTGCCCTGCAGCCAGGGCACCTAACAGTGGAAGGCTTTGCTTGCGTGGCAGAGAGGATAGAGGGGAAGGGTGGTGGAGTGGTTTGGGCTCTGTGCTGGCCTGATTTTGTCCTTTTCTCTTGGAGAATCACTGTCTTCTGCTTCACTTTGAGCCTAAAGATGAGTTTGTTAGCATTTCTGCTACTCGTGAGATGGCAAAGATGAGCTCCTTGAAGAGCTCAGACTCTGGCTTGGGCAGGCTTAGAGAAAGATGTGGATGCCCTCAGTCTGTGTGCATGAGGAGCACTTCTCTTCCCATCTCCCAGCCCTGGGCTGTCCTTGCCTGGTTGATTTGCTGCTCCACACAGAGCCTCCCCTGTGGAACAGAGCAGGAACCACCCTGCCTAGGAGCTGGAGAGGAGCAGCTCTGCTGCCACGCTCTGTGAGACAGCAAACATCCTTTGAGACACAAAGAACAGTCATTTGGCTGTTGTGCTGGCTTGTTTCTGAAGGAAAAAGACCCCTTTGGGGCACAGAAGATCCTCCTAGGGAAGGTGAAAAGCTGCAGCAACCAAGAGTGATAACAGTGGAGGGGGCACTTGGTGACAAAGAGGTGACAAAGAGATGCCCAGCCCAGCCTCTACCTGAGGAATTGACCCCTACCAGGAGGACAGCAACAGCCTCAGCACTGATATCTCTTTCCAAGGCAAACATAAATAACAGAATTGAGAATTAAGTGCAGTGGTGGTGTTCCTTTGAATTGCTGTTTGATGCCCTTGGGCTCTAACAGGCTGGGAGGGGTTGGGAGGGGAGAGAGGGCAGCTGGTGCAAGCTGTGTTCCAGTGATAGTGTTTTAATTTCTTCCTCTTCCGTGCCTGGTTTACACTTTAACAGAGTTTAATTTTAAAGTCTCCTCTTTTTTTTTTATCTCCTTTTTTTTTACAAGGTGAATGTCGAGCAGTAATGTAATGAAAAGTTGACAGGCACAGATCTTTTTAATAACTCTTATGTTGTGTAGCTTCAATTGGTTTAACTACAGCTGAGCTGAATAATAAGCAGAAGTGAATTCATCTCATGAAGCACGAATATTTCTTTCACTCTCCTTTGGAAAGGGTTCAACAGCACTGCCTCCCATTCCAAAAAAAAAAGTGGAGCCATGCTTTGTCATCTGCTTCTGGCCACCCTGTGAGAGCTTGGAGGAGTGGCAGAGATGATGACAACACCCTCAAGTTGAAGCAAGATGAGAAAGCAAATCCATTCTTCTTCTTCTTCTTCCAGGCAGCACGTTTGTGCTGTGCAGCACAGCATGGAGCTCCACTAGCTCCTATCCATGGGCAGTGTTGGGTTTGAGTGGGATGCTGAGAGGTGTAGAAGACCCAGTTGGTTTCCAGCCCTCCTCCTTGACGCCCATCCCATGAAGCTGTCGTATGACTGCGCGTGGGAAAAGACCCTGGGACAGCAGAGGGAGCTGAGAGGCAGGATTAAAGAGTAGAGGCTGCTCAGAGGGACCTTAGTGATGCAAGGGAAGAAGGGCAAAGGGGGCTGAGGACCTCTCAGAGGGTTTGGAATGGGGTCATAGCTCCCAAATGGAGGAAGAGGTCCTGCAAGGGCAGAGGGATGCTTGGCTGCTGTGCCTTGCTTGTCTGGCTGTAGTGGGGGTGTTCCTAGGTGTTTGTTTGGTTGTCTTCTCACTGATAATACCATTCACCTTCCTTTCACTCTTGCTTTATTCAGGGATGGTTTTGTTTATCTCAATTTTAACCCTTTCTTCCAAATGTTTGTATCTATTTGCTTCATTCTATCCCTTTGTCATCAGGACAGCATGGTGAAGCATCCTTCTGACCCTCTGCTACAAGCCAAATACATAGAAAACCTCTTCTCTCTGAGGACCAGGAGAGGAAAATGCATTTTGTAGGGCTGGTTACTGTACTGAAATGCCCAAACTCTGCTCCATGGGGGCAACTGCTGCGAGATGGAAATCACTGTTGTGAAAATTTCCCCGTTTCTCAGGCTGGTGAGCAGAAAATTTCCAGTGAACCCCAAAGAAAAACAGCCCCTGTGATTTAAAAATATGGTGAGGTTGCCCTACCCAGCACTTAAAATACATCAGTTTAGGGACAGATCTTTGTTTCATTTCCTCTGTGCAGCTGTTTTCTTGCACAGCCTTTAATAACATGGCCACAGGTTATTTATTCTGCCTCCTACCTTGCTTGGTGCTTGCAATGAGAGCTACTTAGAAATGTTCATTGCACCTATTGCCATGATGAAATATGGCTTGGATTAAAGTGATTTTCTTTTTTTTTCCTTGTGAAATTGCATTGATGTCCAGAACACCTTTAATACTGGAAGTGCATCCTTTTAAACATCACCACTTCACATTTGCTCCCTAGTAGGGTTGGTTTTCTTTTGAATTGGAATGAATTTTTACGTGAAGAAGCTTGAAAGAGAGGGTTGATCTAAAAATGAGACCTTTCCTTTGACCCTGAGTGGTTTTTTCACCCCCAGCTCATTCAGAAAACAGCTTCAACATTGTGCCTTTCTCATTCCATTTGGACTAAAAAGTTGAAATGGCACCTTTTAGGGGTTTTTATGCTTCAAAAGCTGTCCTCAGACGAGCTCTGTGGTTTGGGTGGGGACAAATGATGCCCTGCAAGAATAGGGGGTGGGGATTGGGGGTTGAGAGGCCAGGAAAATAAAAACCAACCTCATGGAATAAAGTCATAAGCCAGGTGGGAAGCTGGGAACCTCTAGCCATGCATCTCAGGGACTGCATCCCTCATCTTCTGCACACAGGGTAGAGGTACAGAGAACTTCAGGAGAAAATTTCTAAGAGGCTTAACTCTGTATTCAAGTCAGTAAGATGCTCAACACTCTGGAGTTCATCAGCCTGATGCCTGGAGTGTTGCAAAACTAGTAATTAGATTTGGTGGCTTTTTGCCTTCACCTCAACGTGCCTCAGTTTCTTTCTTCTATACATGATGCTGCTGAAGAAATGAATTTATAAATAAAATCACTTCTCTAGGATGCATTGTGCTGAGAAAGGGGAAAAAAACATGTGGCAGTTTGCAGCTAGTTTGATTAGAAAACTTGAGCTAGGTTCAAGAGGAAATGAGATTTGGTGCCTTTTTGCCTTCATCTCAACGTGCCTCAGTTTCTTCTATACATGATGCTGCTGAAGAAATGAATTTATAAATAAAATCACTTCTCTAGGATGCATTGTGCTGAGAAAGGGGAAAAAAACATGTGGCAGTTTGCAGCTAGTTTGATTAGAAAACTTGAGCTAGGTTCAAGAGGAAATGAGCAGTTTTCTGTTTGAGACAGGAGTTGGATGTTGTGTACTAAATAATAATTAGGGCCATAAAAGTCTGTGGTGAACAATTAGCCATTCAGGGAACAAGGCAGGTGTTTGGGGGGGAAAAAAATAGGAGGCAATTGGGTAATTAGACTCTACCATAATGTATGAGCACAATTGGGCCTAATAAAATTTGCACAGGCAATTTTAAACCTGGCATGACCCAGCTCTTTGAGCACCTGACTTGGAAACCTGAATGACTCCTCGACATCATTTTTTGATGTAATCAGTAAGGTGGTGTTACAACTCTTCCTGTGCAGAATTCCTCAGGGCTGGCTGGCTGAAGCTCAGGCACTAGAACAATCTGAGCTAGAGAAGAAATAAAAGGGGAAAAAGAGGGTGGTTTGGTGGGAAGAGAAGTGCTGGATCTGGCTTGAGTGAGGGGGGAGTTGGTTGGTGGCTGGCTTGAGCAAGGGGGGAAGTGGCTATTGCACATTTCATCCCCACTTTTCCTTCAGTTCACCAAAAGCCTCTCTCTGCAAGCAAAGAAATGCTCACAGGAGGATGATTTGCTGCTTTGCAAATAGATCACTCCTCCTGGCTGCTCAGAGAGGCTTAGCAGGAGAGTCCTGGCAGCAGGCATGGGGGTGATGAGGTTTTGCTTGCACCCCTGGCACCGTGGTGCCCATTACCCATCCCTGCCTCAATCTCTTGCAGGGTGAAGGGAGGCAGAATGAGCCATGACCCTGCTCCCGGGTGGCATCTGGGCAGCCTGGGCCACCCTCCTGTGGCAGATGCCTTTAGATGCCCCTGCAGCAAGCACCAGGCAGCTATAGCCTGGCTCCCTCACTGGGTGAAAACATTTCAGCCCAAATAAACTCTCATCTCATTATCTAGCTGCTCTAGCTTTGCTGACTGCCTGGCTTGGAAATACCTGTTCTGTGTCCAAGCATTTTAGAGGAGGGGGGGGAAAAAAAACCAACCTATCCAAAGCTGTCAACAGCCCTAGAAAGGCTGCTGGTTTCCATGGGAACATGCTCTGCTGAGCCCTGAGGATAATGAGCTGCTCCCAGTGCTGCAGAAACACTGGACGTGGCTGGAGGAGCCAGGGGAGGTGTTCACCTGGGGAGGTTGGAGTTGCAGTGTCCTTAGGTGGTTGTCCTGCCAGCTCAGGTTGCATTGCATTCCTGTTTCTCCCCTACTTATCCACACTTTGCAGCTCTTGAAAACTCCAGATAACTTCATAGAATCATTTGGGTTGGAAGAGACCTTTAAGGTTGAGTCTGTTAACCCAACATTGCCAGGCCACCACTGACCCATGTCTCTCAGCACCACGTCTATACATCTTTTAAATCCCTCCACCACTTCCCTAGGCAGCCTGTTCTGGAGCTTGACAACTCTTTCTGTGATGAAATATTTCCTAATAGCCAACCTAAACCTCCCCTGATGCTGTTTGAGGCCATTTTCCTGTTGTTCTATCACTTGTTACCTGGGAGAACCTCCTTCCAAGTAGCTGTAGAGAGCAAGAAGTTCTCCCTTCAGCCTCCTTTTCTCCAGGCTGAACAATCTCAGATCCCTCAGCTGCTCCTCAGAAGACTTGAAACCCCTCACAAGCTTTTTTTGTCCTTCTTTGGACATGCTCCAGCACCTCAATATCATTTTTTGTAGTGAGAAGCCCCAAACTGAGCACAGCATTCCAGTTGTGGCTTCACCACTGCCAGGTTCATGATGTTTCAGCAAAGATGAGAGACCTCATGCTATTGTGTCTACTATCTTAATATCTTCAAAGAAAGGACTTGAAAACCATATTGGAAGGCCAGAAAAGACTAGGAGTCTGCTTCAGGTCTTTATTAGTGGGCTGTGAGTCCTAACTGAAAGATGGAGATGCTGGGAATGAGCCACCTTGGTATCAGAAATGATTTCATGAGCAGCAGCTTAGGTGATGTTGGTTCTTCAAAGTGTTCTGTGGGGTTCTGGAGAATTAGAGACTTGAATTGGGTTAACTGGAGGAAAGAACAAGATCAGCAGATGCCTGGAGAAGTAGGACAGCGTGTTCTTCAGAAAGGCCAGGTATCAAGCTTCACAAATCTTTCCAGGAATCTTTGAAGGCATCAGGGAGCAGGTAGACAAGGTAAATCCAGGGGACAAAATCCACTTAGATGTCTCAAAGGCTTTTGATCAGTTCTCTCAGTGAAGGAGCTTAAGGCAGCTAAGCCACTGGGGGCTAAGAGGAAAGGTCATCTGATGGTTAAGAGGAAAAGTCATCTGATGGATAGCTGCTGAAAAGAGAGGAATGAAAAGCAAGTGAAAGAGGTCAACAGAGGTGCTCTGCAGGGATCTGTGCTGGCAGCAGCTCTGTTGGTATACTCAGAAATGTTCTTGAAGAGCCCTCAAGGCTGAGGGTGAAGACTGTTGATGAGAGAGTAGTAACAAGGAGAGCCAGCTTGTGAGACAGGGACTAGGCAGTAAACTTGAGTTCTGAGCTGGGATCCCATTCCTGGGGGAGACTTGGGAGCTACTGGCCATTATTCTGTGGAAAAGCCACCTCAGAAGCCAGCAATTATCAACCAGCTCTAGAGGGTTGGTGGGGAAGTCTCAGAGGACAGAATGGAGACTACAGCTAGGGTTCTGTCTTGTCTGAGTGCAGCTCTGCACCCCCATCCCAAAAATGGACTTCTTGGAGGTGGGAAGGGAGCAGAAGCAGCAACATGGGAAGCACTTCAAGGTGAGGAATGATTAGACTAGAAATGAACCTCCAAAACAGGTGACTGCAGAACTCTAGTCCTGAGTGGGAGGAGGGTTGGAACGAGGAGATTCTCATCCAACACAAGAATTGGAGGTCATCCAATGAAAATACCAGATCACCTTTCATTTGAATATTCCTTCTTCCTGAAACATCTCTTGAGGCTGCTTGTCACTACCTTGAATGCTGCAAGTTCAAATAGCATTTGTATAAATTCATGGGGAGAAAACCATTGAGGAGCACTCACCAACCTCTTCTGGTGCCCCAGTTGTTGGAGGCTTGGGGCAGCTATTCAAGAAGTTTGGGCACAGTACCCTTTGAGCATCCAGCCTGAAGATCCCCTTAGACTTCTCATCTGATGCAGAATAGTTGTTGTCTGGAAATGAAGAAGGGGGGTGAAAATTGAGACAAATGTTTTCACGTTGTTGGGTTTCCATTTCACGTTGTGGTGTCTGGTTGTTAACCTAAAAATTGCACAAGCTCCAGAGACCTCTTTGTGCTGCTCCTCAGATTTTTATCTAGGAGTTCATGGCCCTTTAAAAGGTTAAGAAAACAGCTTCCCCTCTGCATGAGGCTTCTGATTTTCTTAAATGAGATTAGACAACGTGTAAAGGCATCAGACCTTTCTTGAGAGAAGGGAACGGTGAATTGTCAAGCAAGGGAAGAAGCCAAACCACTCTTGGGAGCACTTGTCACTTCTGTCTGTTATTTCAGGTCTCAGGCTCCTGTCATGGGGTTTCAGAGAGGTTGCTTCTGTTTATTTGATCTTCTAGACCAAAGGGAAGTGGGCTGAGGAGGTGATCACTCACATTGGATGGCCACAATCCCAGGGGAGGTGAAAAAATCCCACTTGCTGCTGGCGAGTGCATCTCCCAAGACCTATTCCCAGCCTAGGAGCTGCTGACCAGAGATGCCTCTGGCCCAAAACAAAGCCAGCAGGAGCTGAAAGCCACTTCAGTGCTCAAATGCCATAGGGATTATTCTACAGCTCCTACAGGTTCTACTCATTAGGAGTATTTCTGCTTTAATGCCCAGGGGCCAGTCTTGTGCACTGCCACTCATGCTAGATGCTGTAAGAAAGTGCAAGGAAAGAAGTCTAAAACTGTGGAAGAAGTCATCATAAAGTCAGAAATTAGGTGTAAGCAGCCTGCTGATGGGAGAGATGTGGTTAGCCCCAGGTCAGTAAGGTGTGTGATCCTACTGCTGGGTGCTTAGTGCTGAGGAGGTGTTTGAATGCCCTGTGAAGACAAGACCTAATGATTTATCCCTCTTAAAATCTCTGCAGCTGCCTGGCACTGCTGCTGCTGGATCTGCAAAGCTTCTGCCTCCTCCTGGGGAGGGCTGGTGGTGGAAATCTCTGTGCTGCCCAGCACAAGACCCCAGGGTGAGATCTGTTACCCTGGGCTGCTCCTTTTAAAAGGAAAAAAAACCCTCCAGCATGAAACATAAAATTTAAATACAATAATGAAAAAAAAGCCCAACCATGCAACAAAAAGTGAGTTTTGCAAGAGGCTCGACAGGGTTGGAGTGTTCATTATGGGCTGTATCAGGAAGTGTGTGAAATGGCAGTGTGAAAGCAATTCATTTCCCAGTAACGAGCATGAAAGACTGTTGAATTGAATGGAGACACTGTCTGCAGGCAGCAGGGTGGTGAAGCCCTCAGCAGAATTTCCCTTCGATGGAGTTTACTTGAAGAGGGTGTTCGTTTTAGCTTCTAAAAGTCCAATTTTGTTGGGTTTTTTTTGGCCTAAAGCAAAGACTCAGTCAGCGTTCTGTGGTGTTCACAGGATGGGGTGCCCTGGGGACACCCTGGTTTCCCTGCTTGGCCATGGGGGATCTTCCTTTTCTCTTCCTCTGTCATTTTCCTGTCATGATTTGCTTCTCCCAGATTCAAGAAATCCCCCTGAGTGTCTGTGCTCAGCTTTCTAGGTCTGGCTTCTAGTGCCACGTGGAAAACCTCTTAGGAGCAAATCCTTCCCCTCCGTGGGGCTCTGAAGATTTCAACAGCAGTTGGGTGCTGGGGAGAGGAATTTCATCTTGCTGTTGGTGTGTCGAGGGGCAGGGGACACGTAGCATGAAGAGAGGGAAGGAGGGAACAAACTGAACCACAGGGAGGTGAGTTTAAAGGGAATGGGCAAGCAAGGATTAAGTCTGGACTGCACGGAAGGGTGGGTCTCATCCAAAACCTTCTCCACAGGGTCAGGCTGGAGGTGAGGATTATGCAGGCTGGAGAGATCAGTCAACACAAAAACAAAGAGAAAACACTCATTTGTGGCCTCTCAGTAGATAGCTCTGCCAAAGTGGAGTCACACACAGGGAGAAAAGTGTGAGCTGGCTCCTAATTAGGGGCTGCTCAGCCTCAGAGCACGGTGCCTGCTGATGGGAGGACTGGCAGCATGGCATACATTGGGAGCCTGAGTTTTTTTGGCCAAGCATGAAGCTTTCACCAAACCACAGTGTTCTAAAATCCACACTGAAACTTGCTTCTGGTCTGTCTTAAAGTCAGGGTGGAGCTTGCAGCAGCTCAGGAAACTGAGCTCAAGAGGAGGGCTGGTGGAGGGGAGTTACCCCTGCAGGCATCCCCTGCAGAGCAGAGCATGTGGTGTTACTGCTGGGCAGCCTTTAGTTGAGCTAGAAATCCTGCTGAGTCCTCTGTAACAACCTCTCTCTCTTCCTTGAACCCTGTTTTACCTTCATGAAGTGCCACCCAACCAGTGATGCTAGAGTTTTCCAAGCAGAGCCCCTCTGGAGTTGTCTTTCCTGTAGTTCTCTCCATTAAAACCATCCTGGATCCCCATGATTTTGATTTTCATCAGGGTTTTCCCTTTTGCTCTCCCTGCAATGTCTTTTTGGAAGATCATGACCACCCTGCTGGGCAACCTGCTTTTTTCTGGGCACGAGCTGAGCTGGGTACACAGATGGATGGATGAAACTCAATGTTCTGTGTCCTACAAGTCAGACCAAGGGACTGTTGGGTCTAACAGGTCTCAGCTACTGAATATAGAGCTCCAGCTTGAACCCTCTGCCAATGAGACTTGTATTAGGTTGAAAAAAAGCAGCTGAGAGGTAGGAATATAAAGATGGAAGTCCTCCAAAAGGGAGATATTTATTGCACTGTGACTTAGAAAGTAAGACTTAGCATGTTATTTTTTTTTATTGCTCTAAGAATCCACTCAGTAATTGGTGCTGCCTTATTATTGCAAGAGAATTAATTGCACAGTGGCTATTCCTAAGCACTGGGGAATCTGGAGCAGTGATGGCCCAAACAGCTGAACATCTATAACCTTCTAGATCTTGTCCATGAGGCTCTTTCCTTGTGACTCAAGGAGAAAATGGAAGATTTAAGAATTAAAAGCTGAAAGAAATGCCAGTATCCAACCCTTACAATGTGATGTCTCCAAATACCTGCATCCCCTCTGGGCTCCCTGCAAAAGTGGCACCTTTGAATACAGGTGCAAAGGGAATTTGGTTCCATTTCTGTTTAGACCCCTGTGTTTTGAACCCAGGATGGCAACACAACAAGCTGTGGGGCTGCAGGTGTAAGTGCCATGCAGGATCAGAGCTGCAGGGGGAGGTTTGTTTGGGGCCTGTCCTTTATATTGCTTTTTCCTGTTGGGTAAATCAGTATATTAGGAGCTGTAGTATATTAAAATCCACCCTTTCCTACAAAAAAACCAACTGTTTTCTCTGCATTTTATCCAGGCAGCATGTGCTACAGTCTCAGCAGTTAGCAAGACTGGGGGTAAGGCAGCATCTCTGTTTTACTTCCTAAGCAAAGGTGTGTTCCCCTCTTAGTTTATTTTCATCTTCCACTTCACAGGCACCTTTCACAGCACTTAATTCTCCCTTTTTTTTTTTTCCTGAAGGGACCTAGTGAGCAACACCACTTGGTGCATTTACCCATGGCATTTTTCCATGCTAGCATGACTCCAAAAAGTCTGAGAGGCAACGAGGAGCACTCAGGAGGGACACATTTGTTAGGGTGTACAACATCCATGGGACTTGCTGGCAACCCCCTGTGCCCTTGCCCTGTTGGGTTGCTTTGGGCAGGGTAGCTGCCTGCACCCCTTCCTCTGCCTGCCCTGTCCCCCGTGTGGGTTTCAAATACATTCCTGTCTCTCTCTGGCATGAAATGCAAGGGAATAAGCAGCCTGTTAGTCTCCTTCCCCTTGGGCTCAGATTTCTGTTAATTGTTTCAGTCTACCCAACAGCAGAACTCTCTCATCAGCCTCTTCTCCCCAGACCCAGGGCTGTCAGCAGCGTGTCAGGGGGTGCTTCCCAGGCACCCCCCCCTGCTCTGTGGGCTTGCTCAAAGCCCTCTGCCTGGGCTGACAGCGACTGAGAGGAGGGAGATGCTCCTCAGATGCTGCTCAGAGGAGCCCACCCACTTTGGAAGCGTGACCCTGACGCTGCCAGAGGCAGGAGGAGCTCCTGCTGATCCTGTTAGGTTTTGGAGCTTTGTGTGCTCTGGCACACGGGTTGAGCAGCTCTGTCAGGGTCTGGCCAGGCAGCTCTGCCTGCAAGAAATCAGGGGAGCTGTCAACTGCTTTGGTTTTGTTTTTTTTTTGGCTGAGGATTTGAACGAGTTTCCTGCCTTTGCTCCTTTCCAGCTCGCAGCCTTTGTGTTGGGGAGGAGAGCTGGCTGGAGGAGGAGGAAGGTTGTGCTTCCCTTTTGCTGCCTGCCCTCCCTGTGCAAGCTTCAGCCCAGGCAGACACAGAGATCAGCTTTGCCCAGCAGGAAAACTCACCCTGAGGCAGGGTACCTAGGGCTAGAAATGCTTGTAGACTTTTGGTGAGAGGAACCAGCTCCTTGCAGGCCAGTGTGTCCACACACAGCATCTTTTCCAACAGGATTGGTGGTGTTTACAAAGTAATTTGGGTCTCCTTAGGTCATTGAACCTGCTGGTGATGAGTGATTTGCAAATTCATCTTGTGGACTGCTGGCTGCCTCCTCAGGGATGAGTGGGAGCTGCTCCTGTAGTCCAAAAACCATGATCAAAAGGGTCATCCCAACCTCTAAATCCAGAGCAGGGTGTTTTAACTCATTTCTTCTCCAGAAAAGAGCTGTTGTATTGTCCTTGCTCTTGAAGTCTGGTGCTCTGGACATCCCTCTGCCATCTCTGGTAAACTAGGCAGGTTTTGGGTATGTTTAACCTCAGGCAGTTGTTGGAAGGGGAGTGAGGACCTGGAGAGGGTCTCTTTTGTCATGCTCAGT
Organism: Merops nubicus; assembly: GCF_000691845.1. Classification (NCBI taxonomy): domain Eukaryota; kingdom Metazoa; phylum Chordata; class Aves; order Coraciiformes; family Meropidae; genus Merops; species Merops nubicus. The sequence goes on from NW_008618386.1 coordinate 53,743, forward strand.
GGGCTGCAAAGCCTCTGTGCTGACACAGGGACAAAACTGGAACAAATTGAAGCCCTGGGGGTTTCCTGTCCCATTGGAAAAATAATCAAAGGGAAGCTGCTATCCCCTTCTTTTCTGCTGCCTTTAGAACCTATTGCAACCTGCTTCAAGTTGGGTATTTTGGGAATATGGGGTTGATTTTGCTTGTGTGTTGAACATAAAAATACAGCCCTGTGGCTTAGCCAGCTTCAGACCTGGGGATGTTGATTTTTGGGGCTTACAGGTCATCTGAAGATATTGCCAGGCAGTCTCCCCTTCCTTTTGGGCTTGCTTGAGGAGCTCTTCTGCATTTTTACAGCTATAAGATGAAGAGGTTAAGAAGCATCTGGAGCTATTGTACCTCTGCTCCTTAAAAATGCAAATCCCAGGCTCAATATTCACTGGCCTGCTCCAAACAGTCCTGAAGATGAAAGAAATAGCTGTGCAGATGCAGCGTGGCTATGATGGATCCATCTTGATGAGAAATTCAGCCCATGGGGAGAGCTGCTGGAGCTGCCTTGCAAAGCTGAGCCCCAAAACCTGCTCTTAACTTTCTGCAGCTCACCAGAATGAAGCTTTCAAGGCTTCATGAGCCTCTCTGCTCTTCCAGTGCTGCACAGCAGGGAGCTGGAGGGACTGTGGGGTCGTTGCCCACTCCCAGATTCCTGGTTTTGAGCTCCATATTTTTCCAGCTACAGTTTGTAGACAAAACATCTGATGGAAATGCATTGCCAAGCTGATTCTGGGAGCCAGGGATGCTTTTCCTTAAGGTACTCAGGGAGAAAAGCATTCATGTTCAACATAATGAGTTAACAGAATGACACAGATTAGATGTTTTGCCTCAGGATCAGTCCAAGACTCGGTTGCTTTTGTCACAGAGTGGGGCTGTGTTAGGTCTTCACCTTAAGGAATGAGTTTTACCAGAGGGAAAGCATCTCAAGAATTAATTTCTGGTGAGGGTTTGATAAGGGGGGTGGTTGTGACAGAAGGCAACGTTTCACTGTGTGATTGCTACCACCAAAACCCCCAAATTCTTCACATTTCTACCTACCACCTTGTTACATGTCACTTCTTGGAGTGGAAACAGGGTTTATCTAAATCTATAGAGGCTTTGGCTTGCATGGGGGATGTAATGATAGGGATTAATTTGGCATATCAGTTGTTTATTAGGAACAGGAGCTCTCTCCTGCAAGTGCCACACCTCTGTCAGGGGGGAACTGAGCTTTGCAGACCCCTCCTTTAATCCCAGCTGCTTCACTGGCCCCTGTGCTGGTAGAAACTGGGCTGGCTGAAGTAACAGCATCCAAAAGGGTGAAAAAGCCTGAAATAAATCAGTCCTTACTTATTTTCTTTCCAGAGTTGAGAATTCCCAAATCTTTTTTGCTTATAAAAATCTCTCCAGCACAGTGTTGCCTCAGGGGGTATATCCCCACATCATCTATGGGGAAAAAAAAGAGGGTTTGGGCTATTGCTGCTGTTTGAGATGACTCTCAGAGACTTCAGTGGAGGCTGTGAAACATCCCAGTTCTTCCACTGGAGTTATTCCTCTGCAGAGTAGCTCAAACCACTGTCCCTGCAGGGCAAGAGGAGCATCCTCCCTTGTGCTTTCCCAAAGCCTCTGCCTTCTGGAGCATGAATTTCTGTTCTGTTTCTTATGTTCCATGCTGCTCCAGCATATCTTGGAGGAGGAGGAGAGAGCCTGCTGCTGGGAAATGCTTCCTCTCCTCCCAGCAAAGTCAAGGCTTTGCCAGTAAGGTGGATGTTTATCCTCTCCTCCCCTCCCAGCCAGCTACAGCATGCAGAAAGCTGCTCGTGTGCATGGCCTCTTTCCCAGTCCAGAATGGATTCTGCCTAATATATGTTCTCTTTCTTTCTAATTAAGTGGTAACACCTTGGTGGTGGAGTGAGCCTGTAAAATAATAAAGGGTTTTGTACTTGGAGGCACGGGGAAGGCAGGCCCTGGGGAGTGATCCTCCCCAAGACAGAGAAATTATTGCAATTACAGAGCAATTGTATGGAAAGGAGAAGGGAACAGCAGATTTCTCAGGCCCACTTTTCTAGCATTAATATTTTTAATTAAGGTTATTGGCAGTGAGTTATGACTTGGGCACAACAGACAGCTCTGGCAGAGCACGTGCTCTATGCTGGTTTTTCCTACCATGGGTGAGAAAGCAAAAAACCTGTCTCTGCAAAGATTACTCTGGTCCTTTGTGAACCTCTCTTACCTAGACCAGGCAGTAAATGGTTGGCCCAAGGTCACACAGAAAGACAATGTCCAATAAAGGAGCCCAAGCCAGGACAATACACCCATTTAGCATCCTAAACTCACAGGGCAAAATGTTCTGCTGTGAGGGTTTGGGGTTTTTTTTTAATTATTTGGATGTTTTGAGAGTATTCAGCAACCCTAAAGACTGAACTCCTCATCTACTGAGCTGCTTACTCCAAGTTCTTCAGCTTGGAAATGTTATTCTGTCAAAAACTCAGCCAAGGCCCTGAAAGACAGTGCAAGGATGTTGTCGGCTGGTACCTGGGATCTTGAGCTCCTCTGAAGTCTGTGGTAATCCTTGATGCTGATTCTAGGATGTGGGAAAAACAAGGTATTTCCTCAAGGTCTCCCCAAATGACATCTGGATGAGGACTGTGCTTATTTTACAGCTATTTTGGAGCATTTCAGGGACTTTTCAGTAGCAGTTGAGGTGTGTTCCTAGAGTGATGGGAGGTTTCAAACCTCACTGCATTTTCTGGAGCTTTCAATAAAGGTCAGCTCCCCCTGATGAATTCATATTTCAAAGTGAAACCTTTTTCTTCCACTTTGGAAAAAAACTTCATCTCTGTCTTTGTCAATGCTGACAAGAAAAGTTTGGTCCAGATTTTCCAAGTGGATTCACTGCAGAGTAGAAAGACATGGGGAGAAGGTGACCTGAACGTCCTGAGCTCTGATGCAAACTGATTTGAATCACACAGGCAATAGGGATAGTTGAAACCTAGAACTTTGAGTTGCTGGATGTTGATCTCATAAATTAATATTCATTTTAATTACGTAGGCAGCAGGCAGCTCAACCAGTCTACTCTTTTTTTTGCTTTCCCCTTGGACACCAGATGCAATCTATCAACAAACTGGTTGTTTATTACATTCATTCACCAACTATTTATCAGGAATATAATCAGAGGATTTTTATTAATAGCATAAATTCTCCAAGATTTCTTGTTTTACTACGCCTGTTAGTGTAGATGCTAATTTAATCATTTAGATTTCCCCTATGACCTGTCCTCAAACTCTTAAGATGAAGTTCAAACCGTGTCTCTGCATGGTAGGATGTTTTTTTTCCTTGGGCATTGCAAAATTTCCCTTAGAGTTCTGCAGGAGGGCTCTAGGTATGGATTATTTCTATGTATTGCTCTTTCAAAAGGAGATGGGTCATTTATGCTCAGAGCCCCACAACCTTGGCATCCCAAAACCTTGCATCTAGGCAGCCCAAAAGGTCTCTCTATATTTTTTCCCATGTGGCTGCAGATGTTGTCAGGTCAGTGTTTTGTTGCCTGTGCTCTGGATTTTTGGCTTTGTTCCTCCTTACAGGCTGAGAGTTGCAAGTAGAGGAGGAAAAAAATACCCAACAGGAGATAGAGCTGGGCTGGAGGTGCAGATAAACCTCTTGTCCAGTGGGACACAGGTCCAAGGGGATGAAACCAGCCTGCAAGCTTTGGGGATTGGGCAGCAAAGCAGGGATCTTGCCTCTCTGCCTTTGGTCCTGGGGCTGAGCAGCAGAGTGCATCCCACCAGAAGTCATTTCCAGGCAAAAATTGCTGTAAAGAAGAAAAAAAAAATGGACTTTTGACATAGGCTGATAAGCACTGATGTTTGTTTCCAAGAGTTGGTGCTTTATGCAGTTTAATACTTAACAATGACTGACAACAGGAGTGATGGTGGAAAAAAAACATTAAAAATGAGGGAACTGCAGTTATTTCAGTCAGGCTGCAAAGCTTCTCTCCTGGTGAGTTTTCCACTGCTTGAAGCCTGTGATTTTCAGCAGAAAGCCTGGTCTTTCTGATGCTGTTGGTTCTGTAAGCTGAGGTTTACGTCCTGAAACATCAAATTTCCAGCTGAATGTAAAACCAATAGTCTCCCTGAAGGATGCATGGAATGTTGTCTGATCTTTAATGGGGAAACATCTTTTTCTCTCTAAGATTATCTTTGTGAACAGGGACAACATTAACATAGTGTTTAGCCTTCTAAGGAACACCCCTTAATTTGGGTTCTTGCTGAAAGCCCTGTTTTGGAGGAAAGAGGCTCAGTTAAGCTTGGTCTTTCCACTCATCAATCATTTCTGTTCAAATCAATACTTCAGTTAGGACAAACATAACAAGGAGGCAAAGGGCCAGAGGTAGGGTACAAAGGAATAAGTGGCACCAGCCTCTGAGTCTTCTTTCCTGGTGGTTAATGTGATATGGTCCAAAATAAATCACTTGTGGAGTCTCAGGACCTCTTTTCAGCGTCTTCACCTTCACCTACCTTCTGAACATTCCCCACTTCTTGTCCTTTCTCTCATCTATCCTGCAAACCTGGTAAGGGTGGACTAGAACCCATTCTCCAAGCAGCAGAAGTCTTGTTGAGGTTCTGAAGAAGAGGTCAGCAGCAGAAGTCTTGGTGAGGTTCTGAAGAAGAGGTCAGCAGCAGAAGTCTTGGTGAGGTTCTGCAGAAGAGGTCAGCAGCAGAAGCCTTGGTGAGGCTCTGAAGAAGAGGTCAGCAGCAGAAG
>NW_008618386.1:58878-78667 GCF_000691845.1 Merops nubicus
GGAAGAGGTCAGCAGCAGAAGCCTGGTGAGGTTCTGGAGAAGAGGTCAGCAGGAGAAGGCTTGGTGAGGTTCTGAAGGAGAGGTCAGCAGCAGAAGCCTTGGTGAGGCTCTGAAGAAGAGGTCAGCAGCAGAAGCCTTGAGGTTCTTCAGCACCAATACTTCATGCTGACTATAGAGAGACCCTTTTTTTCCCCCCATCTTTATTCATCATCATCTTTGTTATTTATTAATTAACTTTGTTTGCCCAGCCAAGGCTGTGAGCTCATGTCTGGGCTCCAGTGCATCTCTAATTAATTGCTAACTGTTGCTTTGTGTGGTGAGCAAAGAAATGGTGAGTCTTAACAAAAAGCTGCTGGGAATTCAGAGATGATGGGCCACAGCCTGACTCCTTTTGGGAGCAGGAGGAGGATCTGGAGTGAAATGTGTTGTCTGTGTGCTTTGAAGAGAGACACATTTACACTACACCTTAGGAAGTGAATGATCCTGTGTCACTCTCTCAGAAACCTTCCTCCACAGCTCGGCGTCTACTCTAAATCAAATAAAGCTTTTCCTTTTAATAACAACTTACTTCCTCCACTCTGCTGACCTTAGAAGGAGGATCAAAGGGGGGGAAGAAGAAGATATCATACATAAAAAGAAAGAAAAACACCGAGAAGCGAATTGAATTCCACCTAAATGTCACCTTGCAAGTTGGGCTTTATTATTTTGATAGCAAGGCAATTTTGCTGACAAATCTGTTATCGGCTGCACGTTGTACAGAAGCAAAGGCAGGGCTGTTATAGGTCATTGAAAAGTCATTTTTAAATAACACTGGTCTAAGTAGTGTGTTGGAGAACACTTGTTAGGGAGTATGTATATAAGTGCATTCAGATGCACTGGAGAAGGCTGGAGAAAGGGGCATAAATCAATCCTATTTAAGCTGTCCTGTGCCTTGAAAAGTCTCAGCCTTTGGATGCTTTGCAGCAGAGGAAGCTGAGCTCCTCTGAGCTCCTCTGGGCAAGGGACAGAGAGGCAGGAGGCTCTGAGAAGAGGTTTTTATGCTAAACTGCAGCAGGGTGTCCTTCCCTCCCTCTGAGACCGAGTCAGCCTGGTGAGAAATTTCCATCATTAATGTGAGATCACGGGAGGGAAGGGGAAGGAGAAAAGAAACCTCAATCCTCCCCCAGCCTTTCTAATTTTATTGCCCTCCTCTGCCTCAAGCCCTGTTGCTGATTTAGACATCAAGGTGCTTTTCTTCCCCCCCTGGGATGCAGAAGTTGCACGAACACCTGCTGGGAGTGGTAATAGGGGTGCTTGTAGGTCTGCTTCTTGCATCAAGGGCAGTAGAAGTGATGTGTCATAGTTGTGATCCTCTGTACAGCCTCCCCAGCTCACTGTCTTGCCCCTGCAGGTTTTGGAGGATTTTCAGCATGAAGACAAGAAGGTTTTTTAACAGCTGGGGGTGTAGGTGGGGACAGGTTAGTAGGGTTTAAATCTGAGCAAGCCAGAGTGAACTTGTGCTTTCTAATGCTGGTACAGAGAGCACACGTTGCACTTGGACTCTGAAAGAATTTCAAAAGAGGCAGAGTTGGGTAAAAGTCTGTGCTCAAAGATGAAGAATAAACCTTGAATTTCAGCAGTTTGATGTATTTGTCTCTTATTAAAAGACAGATTTTTTTCCTGTTGCCTTTGAAAACTAAATGCACGGGGGTCACTGCAGGTTTTAAGTTTAACTCTGTATCTTTGTGGTCAAGAGACCTGCTGGCCCATGACCTGTCTGCACATGTGGGGTTCCAAGGAACCACACTGGGGTTTTTTTTTGGGGGGTAACTCCAGACGTAGCCGCTTCACTGCGGGTTTTGATCCACCCTTGTGCGATTGCTAGACAGATTTTTTTCCTGTTGCCTTTGAAAACTAAATGCATGGGGGTCACTGCAGGTTTTAAGCTTAACTCTGTCTCTGTGGTCAGCAGACCAGCTGGCCCATGACCTGTCTGCACGTGTGGGGTTCCAAGGAACCACACTGGGGGTTTTTTTGGGGGGTAACTCCAGATGTAGCCGCTTCACTGCGGGTTTTGATCAACCCTTGTGAGATTGATGGGCAAACCTGAAGCTGAAGCAAATGAGCTATTTAGAAGTCAGGCCCATTACCACATGCTCCCAGGCTTAATTTAGTGCACAATGCAATCCAGTAACTCCATACTGTTATGTTTGATGTTTTCTTACAAGGGCAGAATTAGAACACAGCATGCTCTCTGTGGAGCAAGGAAAAGCAACAGCCCAAATTTTCTTGATACCCTCTGCAAAAAGCTCCATTCCTCCACCCTTTTGGGGCTGTAAATCAAGCAGGGGCACGAGAGAATTGCCCCCACCTCCTCGGAGGCAGAAGGAGAATGGTAGAGCTGAGGATCTGTGGTGAAGTCCTGCACGCCTAGCTGTGAACGTGTTCATTTTTTAGCTTCAACAAGGTCATTCACACTGCTGAGCATAATCCCCACACGTTAGCAGGAGTGCTGTCCAATTCATTCTCACTCCATTAAGCAACATGCTACTCAGGTTTTCCTCCCCTCTTTGAGGAGTTCTTTTTTTTTTTCCCCCCCAGTCATCTCCTCTGAGTCATCTCTCAGAAGCCCAGGTAGCTGTGAACAGAACAGATCCTACTCTGTAGTGCTCACAGCCTGGTTTCTGAGACAGCTGTAAGAGCTCAGGCTTCCAGGTGGAATCCCAGTGTGGTAACTGGGCTGTAAACTGGACCTACCCTGCCAGTGGATGACATACTTGGCCTCCATACCTCTTGCTGGCTCAGGAATCATCTTCACTGCAGGCTTCAGCTTAAGAAAAATCAATGACATTCCAAAAATCTCAGTTGTCACCATTTCATCTTTGCAGAGGAAGGTGGCAAGTTGCTTCTTCTGTCTCAACCTGGGATTTGCATCAAGCTTTCAAACCCCTACTTACATTTTAAACTTGTTTCCTGGTAAAAAAAACCACAATGCTGGGGTTTTGACAGCAACCTGAAGCTGGAAAAGCCTCTTTGGGTTTGTTTCGCTGGCCTGGTTTTGTGACAAAGCTCCAGGAGAATTGGGCTGCTTCATCCTGCTAGGGCAGATGTCAGTTCTGCATGAGTTGGGCTGACTGGGGAGGTTTTTTTCAGAAGGAAATATGCCCTGTTGAGTAGATTGTAGAAAGGCTCAGCAGGAGAGGAGTGAGCCAGCCTCCTTTGAGAGATCTTCTCTGGGGAGCAGAGGTCCTTCTCCTGTAGAAGCCAGCAGCCCACGTGCTGCTTGGTCATGTATACCAGGGGACAAACTCCCCTTCTAGAGCTTTCTTCTTTCTTCTTCTGCCTCCCCAACAGTGGCTGTACTCAGTTCAGACCTCTTAAAGATGCTCCTTATTTTATTTACATCCTTCAGACCAATAATCATCTAATTTTCAGGTAGATTAGTAGACTGGGACCAAGAAGAGTTCTGCTTTAATTCTGGTTATTCCTCCCACAGACTTTGTGACTCTAAATAATTAACTGAAGACTCCTCTGTGTTTCTTCCCCCTTTCCCTCTTCATCACACGTGATTAGATCACAGATTAAGAATTCTTCCTCTGTCTCTACGTGCAGCTCTCTTCTCTGAGGTGCCCCTGAAGCCATGGCCATAGAGAGATGGGGCAGGGGAGATGGCTTGAAAATAACCTTGAAGCTGAAGTTGTCATCTTTCCTTGGGTCTTCTGGGAGTGGTCAGGTGCTTACCTTTGTTGCCCTGTCCTGGGCAGAGCAGGCTCAGCCCACAGATGCTTCCTACACAGTGACACTGCCTTGGTTAAACTTGGGGGTTTGAACCAAAGTCTCAGTAGAATAATACGAGTCCATGGAAATCAATGGAGAAGAGTTGAAAACAATTGATTTGAATCAAAACACCCTGCAATCAAATTTGGAGGGATTGAACTAATGGATCATAAGGTGGCTGGTGAGTGGGTCTGATTGAATTGAACTGAAAGGTCTTGCATCTTCATTACAGCAAACTGAAACTCGTATAAATGATGAATTTTCTAAGTGTTTAGTGCCTTTTTTTTTTCTTTTCTATACTGATAACTGGATTGCAAAGCCAGCACTTGTGAACTAACCCATCTAGGCAGTGTTGAGAGAGGCAAAGGGTGGAATTTGCTGGCCCCATCTTGCTCCACATACATGGACAGGCTAATAACTGGATTTTATAGTTATCCTTCCTGCTAACTCCTTTATTTTGCCCTTCTTAGCACTATTTCTCCTGCCTTGTTGTGGCAGAGAGACATGAGATGGAGATGATTCCAGCCAGAGCATCTCCAATTAGGCAACATATTGACCAAGGTGCATTTTTTTTGTTGCATTTTTTAGTTGGATTTGGAACATCTCCTCTCAGGCCACCAAATCCTGGAAATTGTTCTAATTTCCATTATCCTAATGTAACTCTCCTTTATATCACAGCAACAGAAGGCATGAATGATTCACTGCTTTTCATAAAACCTCATTTCTTTGGTCAGACTGAACTTCCCATGCTCTAAGGTATGATTTATTACTGCAGTGATTAAGGGACATTTTTGATATTTCTGAAAATTCTCTTTCCAAGCTGAAGGCTTGCCTAGGAGTCAAAAGGCAGTAGAAAGATGTGAAGAACTGGGTGTGTAATGGAGCGTTGGCAATTTCCTATTAAGAAGACACTCATATTTGTTTCATGCTCTTATGGATGGGTGTAGTGAGTCAGGAACCAAGTTGTCTAACTGCACTTGTTCCATCCCTGATATGGATGTTAAAGGAAAATGTTTTCTCCTCAACTCAGCACCTTGATTTCTCTTGTGATAGCCTGAAACTGATAGTAGGCAAGCACAATACCAAGATCAGAGACTGACTTGCCTCCTGGTTGGACTTGGCTGACACAGTGCCTGGGTTTAAATCCCTTCTCTCCCAGGCTGAAGAGAGAGCTGGCTGTGCTCTTTTCCTTGGCTGCTCAGGGGTTTTAACCACTTGATGGTCACACAGCAGTTCCCAAGGGTTTCCTAAACTAGTGAGACCCTTCTCTGTTAGGAGACCACTCCCAGGATCTTGGGCTCTGAGAGAAGCCCCCTAACATCCACCCCTCAATCACCTTTATCTCCTGGGCATGATGAGAAGATCTGAACATCCAGTGTTGCCTGGTGTTTCATACTGGAGACCTCACTCTCTGCAGGGCTTTTTGGGTTTAGCCCTGGCCTTTGACAGAGTTCAACCTCAAATACCTTTTCCAGAGCCTTCAAGAGCAGATTTTTACCACAAAAAAAGCCCTTTGGGAAGCTGGCAGCACTTCTGTGCCCCTATTATTTCCATGCAAGGCAACACCCTCTGTGCCCCCATGGAAACAATGGTCCAGGACATGGGTCTCTCAGGGTGGAAGGATGGTGGAGGAGGAGATGCACAGCAGAATCTCTCCCTGGCAGAAGTGTAAGCACTTCTGAACCCACCACTGTATGCAGATGGATCTCCTTGGTTATGCCTGTCAGGTAGAAGAGTGTAGCAGCATCTTTTTTTTTTTCCAGCTTGTTTATCAGACCTAATAGAAAATGAAGTTTCTTCAGGTTGATGAGCAATGTGAATCTCTGTCTCTTTCTTTGTCTACCCACCTGAAAGATGCACTTAATAACCATTGATTGGCTGGGAGGAGAAAAAGTGTGGCTGTAAATGCACCTTCCCACCTTTACAAGGTGTCTGATTAAAGGAGCAGAGGGAGCAGCAGATCAATGGGAACTGTGGGCAGAAGACAGATAACAGTGGGTCTTGGTGGTTCTTATTAACACCCTGCTTGTGCACCTTGCTTCTAAGGTTGGAGAGAAGAGCAATCAAAAACTTGACTAGGGAGAAACAGGGAGAGTTTGTGGCTTCCATCCCTCATGGTCCAAGGTCCACCTTTGCTTTTCAGAGGTGTTTCCTTGGGGACATCTTGGTGACACTGATGTGATTCTTTTCTCTCTCAGCACTCAGCCTAATCTAAAGATCACAAGGAGACCTAGTAATTGATTGCAAGAGGTTGACCAAGCCTTGGTTGGGCCCAGCAACACAAGCTGTGAGTTTGGCTGGTGACATTATGGGGTTTGATTAGTAAAGACTGGAGGAGGTCACTAGAAATAAGAAAGGGGGTTTGCAAACCAGGGCAAAAGAGTGAGATGAAGTCAGGGTTTTTGGAAGGCCGTTGAAGGATGCAGGATGTTGGGTCACCAGAGAGTAATGAGGTTTAAGAACAGGCATCTTCTGAGTAGCAGGAAGCACTCTGGGGTCATTCAGAGAGTCTTGGGTACTGCCCAAAACTGCTCAACTGCTTGCTTCAGTTTCTCCTGGGCTGTAGCTAAAATGATCCTGACTCTGGTTTTCCTCATGTCTACCAAAACTTCAGGATCACTTATGGTTTAATAAGATCAGCAAGTCAAGCTAGTGCTGGGTTTGGGGTTTCTGTGCTGCCTTAGACCAGGCACATCCCTGCAGGCCACCACAACTTGAACATAAGTGTGTGCATGAAGAGCACAAAGTGAAAAGAACCCAACAATTAACCAGAAAAAAACAGTTCCAGTGACCTAAATATTTAGGAAGTAGCTCTGAACAGACCCTAGTCTGTTAATTGATATCTAAATATTTTCTTTTCCATTCTAACTCCAAAATTTGGTTTAAATTAAAGTTCCTTCTGAAGATGAACCAAGCTCTTGGTTTCAAATCAAAGTGGTTTGGGTTTTTTTCTCCTCTAAAGCAACCCCAGGGCAGGCAAGAGTGCCAAAGTTCTGCAAATGTTTTTCTTAACTTTTAAAAAGAGTTTTTTCTTTGTTTGTGCAGTCAGGTGGGTGTTGAAAACACCAGAAATTTTGGTGTTCTTTAAGTATTCTTCCATGAGTTACAAGGACAATCTGAGCCCTTAGAGCTGCTATCTAATCTCTAGGCATGAACTGTTCCAACTTTCTCTCCTCCTTTCTCCCAGCTCTGCCCCAGGATGAGTCTTCAGGGATTCATAGTGACTTTGATCAATGCTTTTTTTTGTTGTTCTTGTGCTTTGCAAAGAACCCATGTTTGTGAGAAACCCAGGTTTGACTTTGAAGGTGGGACCTGAGTCCTTCAGGTTGCTCTGATACCTTTGAAAATTTTATCTGTCAACAGAGTGACAAATTCTTGCAAAGGAATGTGCAAAGCAAGAGAAAATAAGAGAGACTTTTGTTGCTTGGCACTGCTAAATATTATATGCTCTAATTGAGAACTTCTGAGGCCACAGATTCCAGCTCACTTGTTCTTTATGTATCAAAAAATAACTCCCAGCTAAAACAGCCACTATTGCAACCTGGACGAATTTGTAGGAGACCAGCAGAAGTCTATTTGCATAACAATCCAAATCAGTATCAATCACCTCCTAGAGAGGGCTGTCAACTGCTCATAAACATGTCCCCACTGTGATGGATTAGCTTGTCTGGGAAGAAGTGGTCTGTCTGCCACCATGGGCTGCCAGGACTACCTCCAAGATAACATATCCTTCAAAGGGCATCTTGGAGAAAGGGACCTAGATTCTCCAGGGTCATTTCTTGAGCTTCTGAGGTCAAGGGAGTTGAACTGAGCTCTTTTTGTGCTCTCAAACATCAGGATCCAAAGAGCTGGCTGTAGATTGCAATATTTTTCTCCTTTGGGTTCATGCTTTTGATCTAAGGGGCTTTTCCTTTTGCTCTCACTGTTTTTTGAGAGTCCTTTCTAGCAGCTAGGGAAGATTTTTTCATCAGCTCTAAATCCAACACCAAACTAGGTCCAATTTACTTTGCCCATTGCAAATCCAAAATGAAAACTAAAGCTGATCCAGCTCGAGCCTCCTCTAGTAAGTGATATGACCTGAGCAGATACCAGCCCCACGCTCATCCTGCAGTTGGGAGGCTTCTCCTCCACTGAGCTGGATGCTTCCAAATTCTGCCAGTGATTGAAGCTCACATTGAAAGTCTGTGAGCAGACAGAGGCGTTTCCCAGCAGATGCAACCCCTGCCCTACAAGACCCAGCTCAGATAGGAGGAGGGGTCACAGCTCTTGCAAACATCTTTGAGAAATAAGCAGACCTTGCACTTTACAGATGGAAGTTTAGTCCTTCTGGTGTCCAGGGATCACATCAGTCAGAAATCAGGATTTTGGATTGCCTGAACTTGCACTAGTTGGAGAGAACATTGTTGTCAGCAGTTGAGGTTCAATGTTCAGCATCCAGGCTCCATGTTCTGCCATCTCCTGGAAGGGCCTCGTGATTTGAACAAGCACAGAAGCTCTGCAGCAACTGCCAATGCTCCTGTGTAAACACTGCTAGGGGGTTATCATGCTTTTATTTGCTGCACCTCATGGCTAAGGAGCCAGCAGCAAGAATTGTCCCCTCACTCCCAGGTTGGACCTCCCAGGTGGTAGCTCTGGAGTTGTCTCAGGGCTGTGGGTGTCTGCCAAGCTGGAAGGAGCTTTCTTTTCCCCAGAAGAGGTGATAGCATCACAATGTGAGCCTGGAGGACACTCTTGGAGCTCGTTGTCATTACAGCCACACACAAGGCAGGGTAGCACGTTTGGGAGATGAATTGCAAGATCTTGCCCATGATACATTTGCTTGTTTGAGGATAATTTAATCAGAAATAATATGAAGCCTTTTGTATATGACTTCCCAATTTTTACTCAGCCACCTGTAAACTTATGAAATAAGGCATAAAATGTATTGAAATCCCCAGAAATCTGTTAGACACTGAGGGCAGCATTGGTTTTGCTAAACACAGCTCAGGAGAAGACAGACATCTGTCTTCAGCTAATTGTGGGAGTTCCTTCTATGATCAGTGATGAGACCTGTGCTTCCAGAGGCATCTGATCCCATCCTGAGTTAGAGGACAAGGAGCTGGCCTCGCAGCCAAAATCCCCAATTCAAGGAGCTGTGGAAGTGGACCTCAAATGTGGTTTTATGCATGGACATGAGCCCTCAACTACTTATGGTAACATTATGTTTGTTCATGGTGCTGAGTGGTGTCTAGAAAAATAACTGTTCAGCTTCATGGGCTTTGTTGTCTTGTGTTCCTCAACAATACTGTGAAATATAGAATAAAAAAGATGCTTTCAAAAGCAGATTTCTTGCAGAATGGAACACAGCTATTTGGAAAGGACCAGTGTCAGTCATCTGGAGGAATGGCCAAGGGTCTGGATTACTCTTCCCTCCTCCCATGTTCTCTAGCTCTCCACCGTGCTGAGAAATCCCACCCAGTGCACTTTGCACCCTGGAAGGAAGGGAGAGCCTTGTATTTATCAGGAATCACCCAAAGCTGAATGTGAGGATCTCTTTTTGTGCTCGTTCCTCCTCCCTCCACTCCTTCCTTGGCTCTGCAGTGCTGCTGTGGGTGATGGGGGGCTCCACACTTCAAAACTCACCCTGGGAAACCTGCCTCAGAATAAAACAGCGTTCAAGAGAACACTGCAATTGTTCAGAAAGCCCCCAGGGATTCCAACCTTGCCTTGGAATATTTTTTTCAGGGTGAATTTTTTTTCCCTAGCAAGTCACCAAGGAATACAGCATTGAACAATAGGTTTTTCTAAGCATCCCATTAATATTTTTTTTTCCATTTAATTTGAGCTAAGCTAATCTCTTCTGCTTTTGTGACAAGTAAAATGGGAGCTGCAACGTCGTGTTCAGGGCACTGCTGCTGCCTATCGAGTCCTTGAAATCTATCTGCTTATTCATCCCTTTTGAAACTGGGAGGCAGCTCTTTCTCCGTTATAAAATGTGTCCAATTTTGTTGGGCTAGAGAGAGAAAAGTCCTAAATGCACAGTTGATGCTTTTCCTTGTGGATTCCACATCAGCCCATAGACCTCCACTCATCTCCAGACCTACCCTTTGACTTGTGTCATGGGAAGACCAAGAAATTCTTGTTGCTTTGATCAGATGCTAGCAGAGTACATTTTGATTCCTTTGATACAAAGAGTTTAGAAAGAGCCAAGGGACTTGTTTTGAAAACAAATGTTTGTGAAACAACAGGTTGTTTCTATAGGGTACAAAACACAGCTTCAAGATATCAAGATTTCCCACACCTTCAGAGAGCTCTGATGGGTATTCTCTTAAAAGTCTATAACTGTTGATCAAAGTAACCATTATGCTTAAATCAGTAATCTCAAAATATCTCAGATCTTTATTATATAACACTCTTAACCTGCCTTAATGTATTATATAGCACCCATTAGGAGAATAGATTAACTTCAGATGTTCTACTTTCTACATTACCAATGCCATCATGAATTTATGCCAGAGGTTTTGCCTCTTCTAAATAGCATAAGAAAGATCTGCAAAAATACAAAATAAATCTGTGTGCATCTGTGGAATAAATAAATAATAAAAAAAGATAATTTTATTTTGGAATACTTCATCAGAGAGATTGCAAAGGAAATATTTGAATTTTGGAACAATTGGCACGAAGACAAGGCAACCAAGTGAACAGCAGCCTGGTGGTCAAGGTTAAGGCTCTCTTCTGATAATGAAAGATAAGTTCCTCTGAGCTTGCCATGGGCAGTGTGTTTGTTCATTATGTGGGAAGTGTAAGAAGCCTGGTGTCGTTTCATTTGCTGGCTTTTAACTGCTTGTGCTTTTGAAAATGAGATGATAGGTAATTATAACATAATTGCTACTTAGCAATCTTTATTAGCCTTTGGCATGATGGCCTTTTGTGTGATCTGGGAGGCTTTTAATAGGGTGGCCTGAGCAGATTCTTTATAGTTAAGACAGGAACTATTTGGCATACGTTCTCAGATGCTTGTCTGGTGGCAACTTCTAGATGGATTTGGTTTTTTTTCTGTGAAAAGAGAGAAAAAAAGGCAATACCAACAAACCACAATCATCTGGCTGTAAATACCCATCCAGCATTGGCAGCAAATACCTTCTCCAAATCAGCTTTGCAGGGTGAAAAAAAGAAAGACTCAAAATCACCAGCCCAGTGTGCTGAATAATTTTCAACAGAAAGAAACTCCAATTAGTCCACGAGCATTCCAGGAGCAGAGAGAGAGAGAGAGACTGAGCTTGTCACAGAAATCATTCCTTGTAAATTATTCACTCCATCTCACTCCAGGTACTAGCAAGGGAGGAAGTTTTTCCTTGGAAATCAATACCCAAATCTGGTAATTGGGGGAAAATAGACTTCTTTGGGACGTCAGAAATAACAACTGTTGGTTTGAATGTGAGGAAGGTCAGATGAAATGTTATTTGATGACTAGAGAGCAAGTCTGTTGCCTTCAAGATGTTTCTGACTAATGTGTCCTTTGGTTAGACATGTTTCTCTTCTGCTGGCATGACTCTGCTCCAGCTTTTCCCCTCTGTATCTGTGCAGAATTGGTGCATGGGTAGGGCTGGCTGTGGGACACGCTGTGTGAGGTTAAGGGGTTCAAATAATTAAGCATTCCACCACCTTCAAGAATTAAAGCTCTTCCCTTTGCAATGCCACTCCCTCACCAGCCAAAGGAGAGACCCAAGGAGGACTTCCCACCAGGACAGAGGCTGCTGGTGCTGAGACTCCTTAGAATCATAGAATCCTTTAGGTTGGAAGGGCCCTCCAAGATCATCAAGTCCAACCATTGAGCCGTTAGGGCTCTAAAGTCCTCTGCTAAAACAGATCAGAATCTGTCAGGGTTCTTTCAGCACAGCCCTTCTCAGCTTGTTCCAAATCTCCAGTGCCCCAGGCATGCCAGCACAGATTTTTGGTGCCTTCAGTGTGCCTTGGGCATTTGGGGTTGAGCTGTGCCTGTAACTTGTTGACTGTTCCCAAGCCGTGGTTGTATCTCACCCGTTTCCAAAGGGAGTTTGCACAGTGCTTCCCAACAGGGCTTTGGTCCTCTAAACACTGCCATGAAAGGAATAAATCATCATCAAGGAGTAATGGGAGTGCTGAAGGAAGATGCAGCTAATGGAGCAGCAGTCATTAGAGGTCCACAGCTGGCGTGGATACATCATCTCTGCCAGAGCTGGGAGAATTTGCAGATCTAGATTAATAGACTCCTGAAGCAACCAGTGCTAGATGAACTCTTGGATCTGCCTGTCAGGTCCATCCCAGTGGGCTGTAGACTCCCACAGTTGCCCAGGACCAGTTGCCTCTCCAGGGACCAGTGACTGGGGGATATTGAATGAACTTGGTGAAATCTGGTGGAGGTGTCAAGGCCAAACTCTTCCCCCTGAGACTGAAGATTGAGAGTCCCTCTGTGTCTGTGCATTGAATTGTCTTTCTCTTCATCCTCACCCATCACAGGAATGGGATAGCTGCAAGCAGGGCAAGTTTCACACATAATATGGGTCCTTCCCACCCCTTGGTGGGTGACCTTTCCTCTCATGGCTCAGAGCTGTGCAGAGAGCTGCAAAGAGCTGCTTGTCAGACCTGTGTCTTCAGAAAGAGTATGGATCTCATTCCCCCTCTCTTCCTTGTCCCATGAGGATGAACTTGGATAAAGAGGAGACAGGGAGCAGGTGAAGATGCCATCCTAGCAGCCCCTGTGCTCTGTTCAACATCTTGGGAGGGTGATGGGTGGTGTCAGTTGGGTCCCTGTGGAGGGATTCCAGGGGTGGCTTGACCATAGGGTGTGTCCTCGTGTTGGAGTCCCTGCAGTGACATTGGGTTGGAGAAGTGCTCAGATGTTCTGCTCTGCTTCTTGTGCCTCAGCCAGCACAGGACAACTATCTGAGGACCAATCGTGGGCTGTGGGTCACTACCAAATTCCTAGCAGCACAGATCCAGCAGGTAGGGAAGCTGAGGACTCATCTCATGCCATGCCCATAGGGCTGGAAGTGGCCACTTGTCCCCTCCACGTGGCTCCAGGTGTGCCCAGCACAAGGCAACGTAGGGTGCATGGGTACTCAGGGGTCCATGAGAATCTTTCTACACAGAACTACAAAAGGAGGACAGAAACACAAGAGATGAATCCCTTCTTCTTGCATTTTCAGTGCAGTCTCCTAACTCTGGACATTAATAAGCTGGCTGGAGTCAAAAACTCTGCTCCTGACACCTTGTAGCAGCTCTCTACCCCTTGCCACAGCTCTCTATTTTTATTTACTGAGCTCACCAAGTATAACCTCTCCAACAGCATAAGAGAACCTTGAAAAATAATTGGACCAAGTGGGAAATTCAGCTCTTGCCTTCCTTCATCTGCCCACGTCTCGTGGGAGCAGGGAGCAGGCACGAGTCCCAGCGGGGAGCTCTGGAGCTGCTGCCACCAGCAGTACAGGGACCGTGGCACTCCCTGCCACCCGTGGCACTCAGCAGAGGCTGCCACTGCTCAACGCTGGCTCCCTGACCTCAATTTTCTCCTTGGAGAAAAGAGCAGGTCAAGTGGCAAGTGCTTAAGGAGGAAATCTCTTTCCTCCCAGCCAGGGAGCCGGGAAGATGGGCGGCTGTGGCGTGGACTGGAATAAACCAAATTAATTTTGTGTTCTGCTGTAAATCAAGGAGCTGGAGGGCGAGGTGGAGGAGAAAAGAGGAAGCGTGGGAGATAATGGACTTGGATGTTTGACTCGGACTCCACAAAACCCCTGGCAGGACCCAGGGATGCCCTACAACTGCAGCTCCAAACGCTCCTGACCCAGGCGACCCGTTTCCCTTTTGTTTTCTTTCTTTACAATTTAATCCTGAGCATTAAACTCGCTCACTGCCGTGGCTGGGTGTAATAAAAGGTGTATTGTGGAGGGAAGATGGAGACAAGAGACTTTAATGACTATTTCTCCTCCCAAAGGGCTTGTGCCATCCAGCTCTTGCCGTGCAAGACCCCAAGTGGAAGGGAGGGCTGAAGAGGCAGTGGGGGATGGGATGTCTTGGACCTCCAAAAAGCAAGATTAAAGCTCTGTCTTTCTGGCAGACTTCTTCCACACCACTCTCTTCTTGCCAATACAAAGAGGGTGGGAAGGATTCTGTATCCTCAGAGCTGACACCCTGTTAAAAATGTTGCTGCCAACATCATCTTCCTCTGCTGCCTCGTTTTCTCCCTGTCCTCTGTGCAAACCTCTCTGAATCAGCTTCAAACCCCTTCAACCAGGCTCAGCCTAGAATCTTGGGCTGGTTTGGGTGTGTTTTCTTATTTTGTACCTACCTGTCAAAGCTCTGCTTGCTCCTCTTCCCTAGTTTTGGAACAGGCACGAATGATTCCAACTCTCCCCATAAAGACAACTTTAAAGTCAGGCTGGAACAAAAGTGACAGCACTCTTCTAAAAATACATTCCACGGAGGATAATTGAATGTGAGATGAAAAGAAGATTTGAAACAGAAGTAAGAGCTGCCTATTTCTGGCAAATTCCCATCTCTCCACCTCTGCAAAGCTGGAGGAATGGGTCACTGCCTCCTGGACTTAGATTGGTCCCCTGTGAGCCCCAGCAAAGGAGTTCCCAGGGCAGGGTGCCAGCTAGGGATGTTTTGTTTCACCCAAAGAATGAATTCTGTGCTTCTTTTTTGTGGTGTTTGTTGGAGGCTCAGTGTGGACCTGGTTACAGGTAACATTTATAACCCATTTCCCCAGCAAGGACCTTTTTTTGATTGTGCTCTGAGAGGTTCTTACAGATTTGTGGCTCTGTAGTAACAGCTTTCAAGACACTTTTCCACGATTATTTACAAACCTGCAGATCATTAAAGTGTGGTATTGTGATAAAGCTGATTTATCAACCCCAAACTGGTTTTGCCTCACTTATCACCTCATTCCAATGCCTGGATAAATCTGGTTGAAAATGGGAGTGGGGAAGTCATTAGCCTTAAATGCAGTTCCACAGAATGGTGTGCATTAAGTAATGTGGATTTGCCTTTTTCTGACAAAAATGGGGTTTCTTGTCTTTCCTTTTCCCCAAATCACTGGTTGGAAAGTGATGAAATGCCCAATGTATTGTATAAGAAGCTGGTCTGAAGATGTTCTCCCCATAGTGAGTAGAGTCATGAGGAGCCCTAGAGAGGTGAAGGAGAGGAAGGGTGACAGTGTTTCCTCCAAGACCCACATCTGGGCAGTTCTCTTTGCACAGCTGGAGCTTTTTTCTACCTGCAAGGTTGTATGTGGGTGTTTTAAGGACAAGACCTCACCTGCTGACTTTTGGGGCCAAAGAAAGAATGACCGTTCTCAGCCCATCTTGTCTTTTAGGGTCTGGAGGCCCAGAAGAGGGATTTCTCTAAAGCATATAAATAACAGGGAGCAAAGTCTCTTTGAAAGGTGGTGGCACTTCCTCTCCTAAGTGTCTTCTGACTATGGATGTGTCCAGAGCAAGTCCTAAAAGACAGACCTGTTAGAATCTTGCTGTGCCCTCCCACAAGCTGAAGTCCACCCCCCTTTTCTGTGTGACTTCAGGAATGATTTTGGAACTGGCCGTAGCTCTGCCTTCCATAAATCCTCAGCAGGAGTTCCTACAGCTGAACCTTAAAGCTGAGTGCTTCCCTTTATGGAGATCTCTCCCATTTTTCATTGCCTTTGCATCAGACCTCATCGGTCCCACTCTCCTGCCAGAATATGAGGGGCCATGAAAAATCCAATCTCTTTGAAGCCGACGTTAAATGATGGCAAATAAATATGTTGCTTCAACACAATTTCATCTGTCCACGTTGTTCCAGTACACTGTGCAAAGATGTTGTTCAAATAACTAACTACCCATCTGACCTCCAATATTACCCATAAGCTTTTTGGAATAAAAGTAAATTGGCCTTTCCCTCAGGGCTTCTTTTCTCTTTCATACAAAGGTTAGCTAGATCTTATTTCACCTGGGTGTATATATCTGTTTAAATCCCATTCCTCAGGGATTAAAAAATCCTCCAGCACATTCCTTGTGGTTTATCTGATGAGGCCACAAGGTTATTTTACAATGCTGTAGCTGGGTTTAAAATCAAAGTGAAGCCAGTTCCAGGCACTTACTGCTGGACCATGTTTTCCAGTGGCAGTGTTCTCATGGACTGCACTGGCATCAGGACTTCACCCATCCTTTTTGTCTCCCTATTTTCTGCATTGCTTTCTCTCCTGTACGTTTTTATCCTGTGCACATCCTCCAAGGACTCTCCATCTATTCACCTTTTGTGAGCCTGTAGTATTGTGCTTGTAAACACCTGCCTGGGGGTGTTTTCCAAACAGCAGCGCTTGGCCACACAGGTACTGGTGCTGGAAACAGGAATGGGTTTAACAGGAATAACATCTGCTTGCAGATGCAGAGCTCAACATCTGTACAGAGGGCTAGTAAAAGAGGAAACTGGTCTCTCACCCTGGAAAGGAATGGTTTGTGAAATCCTTTCTGCAGCTTTCTAGATTAGAGAGATGTGTGTGATGTTCCCAGAGTGGGGAAAACACAACAGCCACCTGCTGCTCACATGGGACCTGTGGGTGATTTGTTGAGGGAGTCTGGAGGTTTATTAATTAATAAAGGAGACTCAGTGTTGTCAGCTCACACTCTGAGCTCGGAATTCTAAGCAGAAAGAATCTTCTGAGCTAAATATGAAGCAGCTTTGAACCTCTCCAAGCTGTTTGGATCATTAGCCTCCATCTACTGAGGTCTGATTTTTGTGCTCCTTGCATGTGGGAGGAGAAATGGAATGGGGGGGTTACAATGGAGTGATTTTTGCTGTTTTGTTGATGCTTGATAGATCAGCACTAAGCCAGGCAAGTTCTGATGAGAGATGCAAGCAGTAACCCCATTGTGCCAGCAGCAGACAGCACTCAGATTGCTTCCTGCTCCTGACCCTGCCTTGGGACCCCTTCCTAACCCATGGATCCCACAGGTTTTCCTCCAAGCAAGCCTTGTTTGGCTGCATAACTTGAATACTCCTGTGCCAACCAGGCACTTTTGCCAGAGGACTGATCTCCCTCATCCTTTCCAGGAAGGTGCAGTTATTTTTGGAGGCACAGGGCATATTCCCTCTCCTCCACCTAGCTGGGGCCAGTTTGTTGAGCAGAGGTGGCCTTCTGCAGTGTTTATAAACACCAGCGTGTGGATCAATGCCTCTTATGGTGCTATTGCATAGAAATGCAGTGCTATTGATTCTCTGGGCTTTACTTTCTCCTCCAACCCCTGAAACATCTCCTTTTTGTCAGGCTCTCCCGTCAGCCCTTCTCCTGAGCCAACAGAATGGGCATTGTCATGAGAAATCTTGCTGCATTTCCTCCCCTGAAAGAAATTCTGCCCTTTTTATCATTCATACAAGGGGTCTAAGCCATGCTGTTTTCTTGGTACCTTGTTTAGCATCAAAATGCAACGATTCTGCTCTTAAAAAAAAAATAACTTGTCTCTTTTGCCAGCATCTTTCCCAAATAAACAAGTGGAGGCAGTAGCCAGGGATGCATCTGGGAGCATATTGAAATTTTCTGGGGCAAAGGAAGTAGGAGAAACAAGAATTATGCTTCTGCTAGCAATTAGCATAATCTTCCTTGAATCTTCTGTACAATAATGATTAAGAAATGTATTTTCTTAAGGCTTTTTTTTTCTTTTCATTTCTAAAAAGGAAGAGGAGCAGCATCATATTGATGGATCCTGTTGAGCTTTGGTTAGAATAAGGACTATTTTCCTGTTGGTGTGTTTTGTGGGAGTGCAGTGCAGGAATTGGAGCTCTCTTCCAGCTCTCTAGAAGGGTCTGTAGGGGAAGAAGAGGTTTTCAGAAGCAGTAATCGTTGAATTGGGATCCCACCAATGCCAGAGAGGTAAAATACCAGTCCAAGGGTTTTTCTAAGGCTGTTTCTTCACTTGCTGGAGTGTCTGTTGCATTATAAAAGCCAAACTCCTGGGCACAGCTCTTCAGAGAGGGAAGAAACTTTTGCCTACACCTCAGCTTAACCATCTCCATTCTCTCCATATCTAGCCTGTGCTCCTTTGTCCCATTCACTCGCCTTGAGAAAACCACTTCTGCCAGCTTGGGGATTAATGAGGAAGAAAATTCACCTTTATTTTGGCTCTTTGCTCCCTCTGGTACCCCCAGTGTGTCTCAGGCTGTAAATTTGTTGGAGCCAATGTTTCTCTTAGGAGGACACAGCTCCTTGCCCCACGGTGCTCCATGTTTTCCCTGCCTCCCAGCGTGCTGTAACACAAGCAATAAATAACCTAGGCTGTTAGTTTTATTATTCATCCACCAAATAACTTCCTTGCAAGAGAGCATTCAGGGCCTCAAAGCTCAGCTGCTGGAGCAGCTCTAAAGTCAAACGCTTCCTAAAAGACTCGGGGCAGACGTCGCCAGGGCCAACAAGGAAACCTTCCAAGGTGGCTGGGGGGGGTGCCCCTTTTTCTTTACAGCCTTAAAAAATAAAAAGCTGCTCCTTCTAAACACCCAGCAGAGCTGGGAGGATTTCAGGGGGGCTGAGGGGAGCTCAGTGTGGATCGTGGCAGCGGGGAGGTGGGAGCGGGAGCAGCCGCTGAGCGTGGATTCCTTTAGAGCCATCATTCTCCTGCTGTATTTTAGCCAAGCTGGGTTGTTTTTGCAAGGAACAGAGCTGGGATTGCTCTCTTTGTTCTCAGAGCTCGGTGAGTGACGTACAACAGTCATTCCTGATGCTTGTCAGATGTGTTTTCTGTAACAGAGAAATCAAGGGCTGCGCTGCACCCAGACAGATTCTGTCTCCTAACTAACTAGCCACCTTGCTTGTGTGAGTGGCAAGAAGACAGAATTTTTTCTCCCTGCAGACAGGTAGTACCTTAATGTAAAGATAAGGTAGCCAGGCAGGCGTGGGTATGATTTGCAGCTCTGGTTTGAAACCCCTACCGAGCGTCGTTCAGGCTTTATAAAATAAAAGCTAATAAGAATCATAACAATTTTGCTTTCTCTCTATAGCCTGCAGCAAGCCAGACACAACATGGGAATTGAAGAATAAAGGCCATCAACTTCCCATGGCTCCCCTCCTGCTACCTTCCTCCTCTTGCTCCAAATTGTTTTGAAAACATTGCTTCTCCCTCGCCTATTTCATTTTTGCAATGAAGTCATCAACCAAGATGACAGGGACTTTGGGAGACTGAAATCAATCAGCAAGTTTCTCTTGTGCTTCTTCTACTCAGGCAGGAAATAGGGGGATAAATTTGAAGAGAGTCTAAAGGAAGGGAAAGGAGCAATGGGTGGGTTGGGTCCAGCATGGATGGGTTGAGTCCAGAGTGGGTGGAGGTAAATAGATGAAGCTTCTGGCCCATGTCCAACCCCTCAAAAATAAATAAGCCCCTAGCATGTGTTTGTTCTGATGCAAGAAGTTTCAGCCAGTCACGAGGGGTTTCTGTTGTCTGCTGGAAAATAAAAGAGATGTTCTCCATGGATCCTGTCCCCTGCCACAGTGGTTTTCCTTGAAAGGGAGTTGTGGTTTCTCCAGAAGACTTCCCTCACCACCCTTGATGCATAGCCCAGTGTTAGCACTAAAAATCACGTTCAGATCATGCCAGGCTCAAACTCTCCTGCTCATATCAGTGGTTAAAGACCTCCCATGCTCTTCTGCCATGCTGATGAGCTGGTGCCTGCACGTTGCCTGGCTGGAGCCTGTCTCCAGCTCATCTCTCCAAGCAAAGAGGGATTGTCATCTGGGGGGGGCTTTCCTCTGGCTGCTTCTTCAAGGGGAGCTTGAAGGATGAGCTCGGAGCAGATATGGAATTTATGGAGGTGACTGAAGGTGATGGAAAGAACTCATCCAAGTGGGATCCCCCTACTGCAATTACTTTGGGGTTTTGGGAGAGATTAGCACTTCAGATTCACTGGGCCACACAGCCAGCAGTGGAGGGATGGCTGAGCAGTTACATTTTCAACACGCAGAGGTAGGAAAAGCTGTTGTCATTTTTTATGGTGATTTTTATGCTGGCTTCTTCACTATTCCTCTCCTCAGTTCAGCCGGGGCAGGCCG
>NW_008618386.1:78698-87118 GCF_000691845.1 Merops nubicus
CAGGCCGTGCATGGGAAACATGGTCTCTGGAACTGCAGCCTTTGCCTCCAAAGGCAATCTGAATGCAGTCAGAGAGCAGTGATTTGCTTGTACATTATGCAAGGAAAGTGCTGACCCAGTAGCACACACACACACACAAAAAAAAAGAAAATAAAATCACTGTCAACAAGCCAACAGGTTTTACTGGAAAACCATCTGGTTTCAGCAAAAAAGATTTGAGGTTTTGAATGTGAAGTTAACAGTTTGCCCCCAGATGACTTCTTTTTACAGTGTTTGCTTTATAGACCCTCAGTATTCTTGTCCTCTCCCAAAAAAAACAGCAAGGAAATGAGAGGCACAAATGACAAGTATGACCAAGCTCCATTAGAACTTTCCTCAACTTATCTTAGGGAAAACTCATCTCACTTTATTAATGAGCATCAGCCAAGCTGGGAATTCAACCAGGTTTTCTGGCCAGCCTTTTGTGCCTCCCAAAATAAGGCTGTTTGGTGGGGAGGCTTCTACAAGGTTTTATTTCTTGCCTGTAGGCTGTGAAGGCTGCCAGGTGAGCACTTTTTGGCTTCTCCCCCTGGTGTCCCTCATGCAGTCTTAGCTCTTATGTTGCTGCCTGGCCCTTTGGGGTTGCTGGGTGGCTTGAGCAGAGAGCAGAAGAGGTCCTTAGTTTGCTCGTTCCCTTGGGGAGGATGAAACCTGCCTCACAAACACACTTCACTCCACTTGGGGTGGGAGTTTTTCTCCTCTAAGGCTCCTTTTGGGGGTTCAAGCCCCCAGCACCAATACAGGGGTGACTCCCAGTGGGGGTTTGAGGAGCACAGAGGTGTCTCTGCTGGATACCTGACAGCAGACACCAGCTACAAGAGACACATTAGGACGTGCTGATGCCTTTTATGTGCAGCAGCACCAGTACAGAGTACAAGCTTGGTGTTAATATGGAAATATGGATAAGAGCTTATGCTGTGACAATGATTTACTGCTTTGGTAACTACACCTGATAAGACAAATTTATCTTGGTGTCTCCACTTCAATTATATTTTTTCTAATATGTGTTTTGAAATACAGATTTTTCTCGGTCGCAGGAATTTAGGGGAGGCTCTGTGTGACTCAGAGAATTCAAATCAATACAGGAACATTTCTTTGCATTATGCTCCAGTGTCTTCCCATGTATATTATACCTTGCTATAGAATACATATTTTCACACACTCTGTTTAAAAAAAAAAGAAGTCAAGAGAGCAGGCAGGCTCAGGCAGCATCAGTAGGATCTGGTGGGCATCATTTTCTGACATCAGCCTTACCAAAACAGGGGGCAAACCCTCAGTGGGCTATTCATGCTTTTTTAATGATGTAACAGAGAAGCCAGGCTGGTCCCAAGCAGGGTTATAAAGAGCAATTAATCTCTGATGAATATGTTAGGCAAGAAACCACACCAGGCAGCTGCAGGAACCAGAAATATGTTCCTGCCACACAGCAGTACCCGAGGTCACTCTTCAGTTTGCTTGAAAACACAGCTTGTGGTGGTGGTTGAAATGCTGGACATGAGAAAGCAGCTTTGACCCTTGAGTGGGACCAAATGCCAGCCCTGAGTTTGGTCCCTAAATAAAAATAAGTTGGGATTTTGCTAGGACGAGTCATTAGTCCACTTGCTCTCATTCCCCAGCTGATAGCTGCTCTTCTTCTTAATCTTTCTCCAAATTTCCACAAAGAGAAACGGGTCCACTGTTTTTTTGAGGCTGCTGTTGGTCTCCCAGTCCTCCTGCTGCTGCTGGTCTTTGTCTTCAAGGAATGAGGACCCAGAAAAGGAGAACCAGGTTCACCCAGCCTTTCTCACACGTGTTCTCTTTGGGTCTGGAGCTGTTTTCTCTCCCTGAAGAGAATGTGACTGATATTACTGCTGTATCATCAGTCCTAATTTAAGACCAAACTATTCAGGACACTTTAAAATCCAGTCTTGTTTCAGCAGATCATTGTAGCTGCTCCCAGAGGCAGAAGGTGGGGTGGTGGACACCAGAAAGCTGAGATCTCCTAAAATCACCAAGCTTCACATCATTGGATCTCCTCCCAGCACGATCCCTTCCAAGGGTTTGAGAGCAACACACGTTTAGAGAAATCTTGATTTATGAAGGAGCTTGATAGTTTTTTTATTATTATTCTTTTAAGTTTTCTCAGCAGGCAGAGCTAAGGAAGGGTCACCCATTTCTACAAAGGCCTCTTTGGAATGACAGGTATTCTCAGAGATCTTGGAGATTAAAAAGACAAAGGTCCTGGGGCAATATAATATTCAAAATTATGCTCAGAAGAGCTTCTGATAGACAGTAGTCAGGAAGAGAGTACAATCATTTCTACTTCTGTCAAACCAAGAGTCAACAGGTTGTCCCCCTGGAGGAGCAGGGAAGTGGGAGAGCTCCAAAAAGCTGTTTCAGGTCTTTTTTTTCCCCCTTTGCCCCAGGAAAAATGGCTTAACAAGATGCCATTATTGAAAAATACTGTGTTTCTGCCTGAAAATTGTGCCTTTCCTTTCTCTGCACACTTACCTCTCCTATCTCTAGCAGTTATCTCTATAGTAGTGGAAGTGATTCCTGTACAGTTAAGTGCGTGAGAAGATTTGGATGGATAAAATTATCTAAAATGAAGACATTATTATCATTATTATTACTACTGCTGTGAGACACATCAGTCAGAAGCCATCCTGCAAAAATAACACTCCTTCCAAGTCAAGAGTCAAAGGAGATGTAAATCCTCAGTGTTTGCTGATGGTGTTAAGACATGTTGCAGTGCTCAGGGAGTCGTGGTTGCTCTCAGCTGAGCAGTGTAAATAAAGGCTTGGCAAAGGGGTGCCAATTCCAGCTCAGAATTCAACCCAGCCATATCCTTGCAAATATTTTTTTATTGGCACAACTGGACAGGGAGGAACTTTTGTTCTTCTAAGCATGTGGAGTCTGGAAAGGCTTTTTGTGCTGCTGAAAGCCTCAGTGTGCAGATAGACTCTGGTGGAGTGAAGGATGGGCTTCAAGTTGGTGTTGGGAGAGGAGAGTTGCTGGGTTGGAATTCCTGCTCTAGGGGTTGTTGCTTTGGTTTATGCCGTGGCTGTTTTATAGAATACTCATTCAGACTCTCTTTCTAAACTGTTTTTTTCTTGTGAGCACACCAGCTACTAAGCTAGAGGGCCACATTCTCCTGATGTAGAAGCTTTTCCTTCTCCCTCTAAGTATCTTGACTTCTTCACTCTATGCTCACCTAGCTTGAGCTGGAAGACTGAGCTATGATCCCTCTTTTCTCCATCAGCTTCCTCCAAAACACAGAGGTCTTTTGGCACCCTCAGTGGAGGCAGAAGGCACAGCTCAGTCTGAGAAAGGCACTAAACCTGCAGCTGCCCTTCCCTCATAAAGAAGAGACATGAATTGTGGGTGCTCTTCCTCTTCCCTACAGATTGCATCGAGGGAGGGGAAGGGCTGCAGGCAGGAGGTGGTCACAGAGCTGGCCAACCCCAAAAGGTCCTTTTGGACACACCTTGGATGCTGGGAAAAAAATACAGCCTTATATTCTGCAAAAATAATCCTTTAGAGAACTTTAAACAGAAGTCAAAGCTTCTAGGTGTAATAATATTGCAAGGTGAGCATCCTTCCAGCTCCAGCTTCCCATTTTGGTCAAAATTCAGGGGGAATGACAGAGGATGGGAGACACAACTTCGTTAGCAACAGGTTCCAATTTTAAATGTTCATTTGTCCTTTGCTTCGCCTTTACTTCTATCCCATAATAATATGACAGAGGGTAAGAGAGAGATGTGTTTATTTGTGTCTGTCTAAATCCTGTCCTCCAGGAAGGGGAACAAGTCTCCATTTATCCTTCAGCGCAGTGATGCTAAAATAGAATTCCTGATGGATGCATCAGGTTCAATTATTTCCCTTTCATGCAGCAGAAGAACCAAACCCACTGTCGACCTGGCATGAAAACCCCTCTGTGCAGTCCCCACGGTCTGTGGGGACTTCATCATTCTCACAAAGCTGTTTTAAATGGCTCTTTCATGCTTTTTTATTGGATGCCAGCGCCCAGCTCTGCTCTGGTGGATCAGAATTTCTGTGTACAACTAAGTTCTCTGAAGACAAGACAAAATAAGATCATATTGTGTGGCTACGAGCCATGGGAAGTTCCTGCAACACTAACTTGCTGCCCAGAGCTGTTTTGTGGTTTCAGTAGCCAAGCTTCATTGACTTGCTTGCAGGCCTTGCTATTACCCTCCCTACTTTTCTTCTGCTTTGTCTTTTTCAGTGCAACAGAAGTCGTTGGAGTAAATGTTTTCGCTGCAGCAGTAGCTCTGCTGTTAAACAAACAATGAGCAATTGAAAACTTCCTGCCACTTCACACGTTTGGGTTTTGAAAACCCAGCTCTTTGCTTAGGCAAACTCAAAACAGAACCACAAATCACCCCTGAAGAGTTTTGCTCATTTTCTGCAAGCTGACTGAAACCATAAGGGGAAATTTTCTTTGTCCAGCTATTTTCCTTTGCTCTTCTTCTTGTTTCCCGTTGCCCAGCCCCTTGTGCCCATCCCAGTGTGCCACCAGCAGCTCTCACCCACTCCAAAAGCTGGTGGGAGGTGGAAAAGAGGGAGCAAAGGAGTTCTGTGATTTGCACAGACACAGGGATCCAAAATCTATGTGAATACTGTCCTCTGCTTGCTCCCAGGGTGGATTCTCCATCTCTGTCCACCTCGATAAGGAGCCTGATGAACTCTCAGCCCCATCCCACCGAACTCCAGGCTTGACCTTGAAAACTGAAGCTGTTCATCCCCAGCACTCCTAATCCTCTTTTTGATGAAGGACAATAGGATCATGTTGGCAAAGTCAATGGGAATGGGTCCTTTTGGAAGGCAGCCTGGAAAGGTGTGTGAGCTCTGGGGCCGGGTACTCACCTCACTGCAGCATCTTCATGCCAACAAGAGGAGGGATGGAGATGCTGCCATCGATTTCTCCTTCTCTCAGCTTCCTCCCCCCTCCCCAAAGTCGCCTCCCCTGGAATTGTAAATGACTCTCTTTCATCCCTCAGCTTTCCTTCCCGAGCTGCACCTCCTCCTTTGGTTCAGAGGGGAGCAAAACAGGACATGAGGAACATGGGATGTTCATGGACGTGGGATGGGGAACAGGAGATGGGGAAATGATGGGAAGGGAGAAGTCAGGAGGCACAGAAAGCCAAGCTGCACTGCTCTGGGCACAGACTGCACTGAGAGAATCCTAGAATCCTAGAATCCTTTAGGTTGGAAGAGACCTTTAAGATCATCAAGCCCAACCATTAAGCCATTAGGGCTCTAAAGTCCTCTGCTAAACCAGATCTCTGCGAAGACTGGGAGAGGAACAGGATTTGGGGGTTGCAAAACATCTTCTGGCTTTGGCATTTCCCCTGCATTGAATTATGAGGTCTTGCCAAAGCTTTCACGTAAAACAAGAGGTGGAAAAACACCTTGGGGAGACCCCCTGCCTAGAGAAGTCATGAGGAGGCTCCAGTTGATGTGTTTAGCTTGGAACCAGGGCTTGTGTGTGAAGGAGGCCACGTCAGTGTCTTACATCCCATCTCTAGGGTCAGCAGATTTCTTCATCCTCCTCCTCCTCCCTACCCCCCTCTGCATTTAATTGCGTGGAGAAGGCAGAAGAGCCTCCTGAGAGAAGTGACTGCATCTTTCCATGCTTCAGGCAGTTGGAATCTGGCTTTCACATTATCCCTCCAGCATTCCTCGGTCTGCCTCTCCTTCATCTTTCTCATCCAAGCTTTGGGAAATCTTCACATCACGCTGAAGAGCTTCTGTGTCAGATCTACATTTGTAGGCCAAAGCCAGAAAGTTAAAAAAACTCTCTCTCTATGGGCCTTGCCTGGCCTCAGGTATCCCCAGCAGCCACTGTCCCCCTGAGTGGCCCTGAGAACCCACTGACTGCTCTGGATCTTCAGGGATGGTTTCCACATCTTTCCTCCACACCAGCCCAAAGCCTCCTCCTGCTGTATCCCTGGATTTTAGGGCCAAACGAAGGGTCTCAGATGGACCTTAGGGCTCTTATTCCTCCAGGCAGAGCAGAGGGAGGGATTTTCCTTCAGCTTGGTGCTTAACCACATGTTTAATTTAAAGCATGTGCTGCGCTCTTAGCGAAGGCGGCTGGGATTTCAGCATATGCTTAAAGTTAACTACAACTTTATGAGGATTCAGACTCAGGAGGCTGCTTCTGCTCACGGATAGCCTCGTGTTTGCCAAGAACATTGGCTTGCATAAACATGGACAGAAACACCCCAGAAGAGATAAGCCCAAGCAACTGTTTTCCTTCCAACAAACGCTCTCCCGTAGTTTTCCGTGCGGCGTTGTTCCTGCAGCACTTCACCAGTCTCTTCCCCTGGGTACCACCTGGACCACCAGTCCTGGAGATCTTTGCTGGTCTTCCTCCAGCACCAGCGTTTTCCTTTCTCCTCTTTCAGTAGGAATCAGTCTTTTCATTGGCTTATAGCAGAGCATCCAGGCTGCAGGGATCTCGTGGGGCGGGCAGCGCATCGCTTCATCCTCTCCTTCCAAAGGCTCTTTAAAGGCTGTCCAGAACAGCAGTGTTTCATTTTTTTCCTCTGTCCAGAAAGAGTGGTAAGCAAAGGGGAAGATCTGAAGTGTTCTGGTGGGATTGGGCAGCACGTACTGCACATTAAAGAAGGTTTGAGAGAGAAAACCAACCGCTGTGGGTTGATATCCTCGGCGTTTTTGGAGCCCAGCTTTGTCAAACAGCCACAGAGCTTAGTGAAAGGACTAAAAAGATCTTCCTTGTCTCCTTCCATCTTCTTCCCTCTTTAAATCAATCCCCTGCCCTTCCCACACATATTGGCAAAATGACCCTGCCTTTCACCTTTCCCACGAGCAGCAATCATTCTTTGATTTTACCTCCAGCCTCTGGGCTGCTCCACACTCTTGCCTGACCTTCAGCAGGCTGAGCAAGGGGAAAGCATCCGTGCCTTTGTGCCTCCAGGGCTGGGAGTAGAAGCTGCCACAGAGCAGCTTCTGCCTGGGTGGAAGGGGCAGTGGGTGTGGGTAATATTGACCCTCAGGGCTGGGCTTACAAACCTTGGTGTGACTCCTGTGGCAGCAGTTCTTTGGGAGGGTTATACTGAGTGTTAGGAGAGGAGGTGAAGAAGGGGAATGGCTGGAAAGGGAAATGCAGATGTGGGGAGCTCTCTTTTACCTAAGGCATCACCTGGTTCAGTCCAGAAAGAGGTGTATTTTTGAACTTTAGAGGGTGTGGGAAGAGGATTTGGCTCCATTTCCACAGTCTCACTGCCACCCCAGCTACACGTGTCTTCTGCTGTCCCAGCCAGCCCCAGTGAGACCAGTACCTCACACTGCCAAATTTCAGCACATCCCAGCTTCAGCACAGGTCTCCTCTCCTCTTGCCACAAGCCATAATTTTGGGGAGGGTGGGACAGGGATCCCCTGAGCTGCTTCTGAGCCAAGCCCAGACCCTGAGCTGTGGAGGGACCACACTCCCCGCTCCTCCCAGCCCAGACATGTCAAGTTTTGTGAGCTTTTCTCCCCATGCTTTTGGCTGGGATCCTTGTCACTGTCCAGACACCCATTTATGAACAAGAGCAACAGAGGAAAGGTAGGTAAATCATCTCAGATTTGTTGGAAGGCAAACACCATTCCCTCCATCACCCCTGCCAGCCCACGACACAGCCCAATCCCCCCAAGGACCACGCTGCCATTAATCACTTTCAAAACGGCTCCTTCCACCTCACAGTTTTCACTGTGGCTTAAGGTTAGGCTGGAAAAACTGCTTCCCATCCCACAGGCTCCTCCTGTTTGGAGGATTTTCCCTTGTTGGGGGAAAATCTGCCTCTGGAGAGGAGCCAGCGCTCACTTATCTGCCTCGTTTCCAGCCGCTGAGAAGAATGAAACGTTTTTCCTTGGGTTGTTGCACCAGGTTTTTCCTTTCCCCTTCACCTCCTCTTTATTTCTTTTCTCTTTTTCTTTTTTCCCCTTCTTTTAACACGTCGGAGGGGGAAATCCACTTATCACTGGCTGCACAGGGCTGGGGCACCGTGGGCACCCTGATAGCTTTGGGATTAGGAAATAGGAGCCTGCACGCTGCTAATAAGAAAAGAAGGAGAGAGGATTATGTTTGGGGTTTTTTTTCTGAAAGAGGTATGGATTATCCATGCCAATAAACATCGCTGTGGCACGCCTGGGTTTTCTCACAAAGGAGTTTTTTTGGGTAGTGTTTTGGTCTCCAGATGAGGTTTGTGAAGAGCAGCTCTGATAAGCCTGGGAGGGTTTGCACTGTCTGCCTCGGGCTCCAGAACTGCCCTTTGCTGATTCCTTATCCCCCCTCGTTTTATTATTGAGCTGGAAAAGGGTTTTTGGTTCACTTGCCTTTATTGAAAGCTGAATCATAGAATCCTTTAGGTTGG
>NW_008618387.1:0-6113 GCF_000691845.1 Merops nubicus
GGATGAACTTTCGAGGTCCCTTCCAACTCTTCTGATTCTATGATTCTACGATTCTATAAGAACAAGCCCCTGGTTTAAAATCTGAAAAGTCATACTTGACTTTCACACATTTCTCAATCATAACTTTGGGGGATTTTTTTAAAGAATTAGATAGCTATGGACTGGGAAGAATTTCACTTGAATATGAGTTTAAATTGCATCTGAAGCATTCCATAAAATGTATAGGTGACAAACCATTATATAAGAATTTAGATCAAGGAAAACAACAAGTAGCATACTGAAATCCCCATGCCTTGCAAAAAGTAAGTAAAAACTATTCTTGGATGGTTCAAGTCCTTCAGACTTGGATCTTTTGTCATTTTACTATGTAGGCTGTATGTTTGTCTCATCTTCAATAAACAAAGGCCTCCTTGGGATAGGAAAGGGCTGGATGAAAAAGAAACTCTAAAGACTGACAGTTGGTTCTGAGGGAAAACCGAGCAGTGGAGAATAACTGACATCTGAAAGCTCAAAAATTGCTTGTAAAAGCACCAGAAAGAGTCATTGAGCAGAGTGGCCCAGGCAGCACCCTGTTGCCAGAAAACATCCAACGAGGGGATTTCTACTGCCTCAGTACTGCCTGTGTGACTGAGCTGTACCTTTGATTTCAGTTCAGAGCAAGCTGGCAGTGGTAGTCCTTGTGCTCATGTTCACTTGTAGGGCAGGTTCACTTCTCTTTGTATCTTTTATTTCTGATCAGCCAGACTGGGACGCCAGTTACTGTGTGACACAGCTTCCTATGAATGATCATACATCTAAATTTCATTTTGATGTGTCAGGACTCATCCAGGGACTGTATCAACGAATTGCAATAACCTTGCTGTGTAAGTAATTGTTTTTAAGAAGCCCCACCAAATCCAAAACAAACACAAAATACCCCTCACTGTTTGACTTTTCAAGAGCTGGGCTACTGCTCTCCATCAAGAGCACAGTTGTACAAAGACATTTGTCTCCAATAGATATAATAGTGGTAGATTATATAACAGTGATAGAGTAAAAGGTTAAATCTGCCTCACAAAAGTAACAAGTAACATGTTTTCATGTGTACTTTTCTACAGAAGTGGGGTGAGAGTCTGTTGGGATGTTTGCTTTGAAAAAAGAACCTACTTCTTTTACATGGGAAAAAAAAAAATCAACCACGTCAGTATTTTTGGTTCATAAAGGTCTTAATGACAAAGAAGTTAGAAGGACAAAGAAGAGCATAATGAGCAACACAAACTAGAAATCTGAGCTACAGCTGTCAAAACAAATAGAAAGAAAACAAAATTTTCTGATTTGGTTCAGCCTTCTACACCTCAGATAATTTCCTGTTGACCTTTTCTCCGTAAGCCATGGTAAAAGCTACCTTAAATCATCCCTACTGTCATCAATCCTGTTTTCAGTGCTGCAGCTGGAAAGATGTACTGCCGGTGATCAACTAGAAGACGCTACTGCTTTTATAGTGCCATGGCCCATGAAACAATAGTGCCATATGAAGACTACCTGTCCTTCTCAGTGTCCTTGATACCAAAGACAACCCATAAGAGGAACAAAATAATGAGTAGTGTACTGTACACGTCTCGTTTTCTTTCTCTGCAAACTGAATTAACATAGCCCTGAAAATGGAGTGGAAGCAGTTGGAAAGGAGTGTATGCCTTTCTCTGTGACCCACCTAAGTGTATGTAACAAGCTGTAAACACTGTTTCAGCCTCTTCTCAGCTGGCTGAAGAGCAGCTTCTAATTATCAACTTAAATAGCTAATTAAATAAATCCTTGTAGTATACGTTGTAGTGAATGCAGGAGGGAGGGAAAAATAATACTAGGGGTTGATTCAAGGCATGATCTGACTGTAGGTTTAGCAGGTAGGTGCTTCTTTTTATTCAGAGTATGTTTTTGTCACCACTTGTTCGAGAACACAGGTCTGCAAAGGACTCAGAGGCATCTTATCAAATATGCTTGAGATTGTTGCCCTGTTGTGGGAAAGATCTAAGCCCAGTGGAAAACTGTGCCTGCAAGAATCCTTGGTGCACAGAAGAAAGCAGCACGTTCAGGGCTGTTTGTCTCTCTAGCAAGGACCGAGCTCTGCAGTGCCCAAGTCTCTGCCTGCATCCCTCAACCCGAGTGCTGCTGCGGGAAGCCCCCGGTTCATGGGGCAAGGAGTAAGTCTCTTTACATCTCATCTGTGGCTTTGTGGTTGTTCCTGCATCCTGCCTGTTTCAGCTCACACAGAGGCCAAGGTACCTCACCAAGGACTCTCAGGACAATGCAACATACGTTACCCCACTCGACTTTCATGAGAATGCTTCCTGGAGGCTGAAAGGAGTTGCATTAACTCTGTGCAATTCAGGCGGCTTATTAACTAAATGCTTCAGGTGTTGCCAGCTGAAGTGGACGCGTTTCAGTCAGCAAGTTTATAAAGCAGGCTCTAGCAAACTGCAACTGATCTGGGTCATGTGTGCACATTCACAGATGTGGTGGTCTAAATGTTACTGCAGATGGCACAGGTAGTAAAGTCTGCAGCTGCCCATGACAAAAACAAACAAACAAACAAACTTTTAGCAGAATGATTTTAACAAACTGTAACTATTAGTTTGGGTGGCTTTGTTTGTCTGTTTGTTTGTTTTTTGTGCTGCTTGAATAGTTCCATTGTCAGGCTTTTGGGTTTGTTTTTGATAGTAAGATTAGAATAACTCATCTTACCCACAGCTACTTCACTGAGAAGGTTTCATACACGTGTGCTTTTCAGAAGCAAATTTTTCATGCTTACCAAGGTGTTCATCTGTTTCTCATAGTTTGCACAGGTGCTGCTGAGTTACAGTTTGCTGAAAAACTCTGCTTAGTAGTCTCAGAAAAATATTTTTTTGATATTTCACCTCAACTGAGCATGCTCCATCCCTTACAGCTTGCTGTGGATATTCTCATTCTGTGAGGCCTCAGGCCAAGGTTTCAAAACGGAACAGAATTCCTCGTGCAGGTGGAAGAGGCTGAGTAAATCAGCATGGTGGTTTGGCAAGATTTTCTACATAGTCTGTACAGTTTGCTTCTACTACAAGCTTTTTGTAGTGATGCTAATTGAAATTACTGTTAAAAATGCTTCTGCAGTATATGTTCCTGGCCTTTCAAATACATAATTTCAGACCATGGCAGTGTTATCATGCTTGATCTAATGAAAACACTTTGATCGACAATAAACCTTGTAAGGAGATCACTGGAAGTGGGAAGGGAGTGTCACATAAAGGGGTGTAGGTTTGACATGGCTGAGGGAGGCCCTCCTGCTGAGCCACAAGGTTCAGAGTGGATGTCCTTGTGTTCTAGAATTCCTCTGAGAGAGGAGCCTAGGTGCAGCTAATTCCACTCTTAGTCTCAGACTGGGTCAATGGTGTATGAATAAGGATTATATGTGTGTAGCCACTTATTAGAGCCAACATTAGCCTAATTTAGAGCCCTGCTAAAGACTTCCACTGAGACGGTTTTGCAAAGTTGGGTAATTTATTAAAGAGACAGATATAACAAGTTAGAAACTGGCATTCACAAGTAATTCCTGGGTAACATCCAACAAAGTCAGAGGTGCCAGTCTTACCAAGGAGGGACACACTTTTAAACATTCAATTTAAAATATTTAACAGGCTGCTCATTCAGTGAAAATCATTTGACAAAATGTGACTTCATAAAATTAATATTGCTTTTACCCCTTTATTTTTTCTGTAAGTAATGGAATTTACATAGTCTGTAATCTGGAATTAATATATGCACATGATTTCAAATCCTGCAAGTCACTTTTTTATGGTTTTGCAGTAGTGGATAATGATCTGTGGAGTTTAGCCTGCAAATTTGGCACAGTGGGTTTTCTTTGCACCTAGCTGATGCTTAAGCTTTTGGTCCAGTGACTTTAAAACAGAAGTACCTGGCTGTGTGAATCCTGTATTCCACATGAATAATTTCTTAATTCTAGGGCTGCTGTGTCCTCTAATTATATCGGCGAGAGAAAGGTATAATTCATATTAAGTATTTTTTTTTAAAGACAAAATGAAAATTTTAATATACAATTGTTTTGTGCTTCCGCATGTGGCCTCTTGAGGGCAGTATTCTTTCAGAGCTATAGAAAATTGAGACTCACTTAACTTTTCAGTCAAAGCATGTTCCTTGTAATAATCATAATTATCCATTGGCAATGCAGGGAGATGCTAGAATTCATTGTGTCATTCAATCAATAAAAATGCTAAACTCAAAAATTTTCAAGCCAGTTTGTTCTTAAAAGTGTCACACAAGCATTTCTTTTTGTTTCATTATAGTATAATCTGTATAACTGGGCCATATGTTCAGCTAAAGCTAGACCTTCTTCTGAAATTCTTCCAACTATACGACAAATAAACAAGATTAGAAAAAATCTCTTTGTTTCCTTGGAGATTAGGAAATTTCATAGATCTTAGAACTGTACAAATCTGGGGAAAGTCTGAAAGACTGAGGAAGTCTTCAGTCTTTCAAAACACTTTATTTTATCTACATTTAGCTCACAAAAGTATATCTTGTGTACATTTACCATATAGATGCCATTTTTTTAAATACTCTAGTACTCTTGGCAGCCATCTCTAAGGATATGTGGATAGGAAGACCAGGCAGTCTTGGATCACATAATGAGAGCTCAGTGATTCTTTGAACCTGAGAATATTTGAACTTTTCAGTCAAATAGAGACTTGGTCCATTGTATACAAATCTAGCTTGACTTGATTCACAGTCAAAACCGCAGAGTTCTGGTTCCAGCAAAATCTGGAAGGAAAAAGAGGGGAAATCCCATTCTACTCCTGTCCCCATCTTCCTACTATGTGGCATAGTCATTGAATAAAGTACTGTTCTTTGGAGCAAGAATTTCAAACACTAACCTTCCTTTCCAGATGACCATCTTCATAGGCCATAAAGCTGTTATTCTTAAGCATGATATTTGAATTCTGATTACTTCTGAGTAGAATTTGTTAGTAGATCGAAAACACTCTTCCAAGTTTTTTTTAAATATACTCCATTAGGAGCATCCCAAATTAAAATCTAGAGATTTGATCTGAAGGAGAGCAGTTGAAAACATTTTATTCACGCACAACATGATATTTGCAGCTGCACTGGGAGAAAACAAAAAAATTAATAGCAAAGTAGTATGAGAAACAAGACTAATTTCTTGCAATAATGATAAGTTTAAATTTTAGAAGTCGGAAATATTTGGAGCTGGATAAATATTTTTGATTAATACAATACTGGCAAAAACTTCACTGTCATCTTTTTTCACGGAGTCGGCTTTACTATTAAAACAAGACCATGTTTGTCTTTCATAATCACTTGTTTAAGGAGCTCTTTAAAATGCAAATAGATTTGATTATGATGCTCTTTTATGAGCTACCCACCACAACTGCACTTCCACTTACCACAATTATCACACGACTTCCATTCCCACAAGAGAAGGGAGATTTACACAAATACTAGTATGGGAATAACTGCTTTAGGTACTTGCCCTTTTTATGCATTACTTGCCTGCTGAGCAGATGAAGACACTTCATTTATTCACAGGGTAATACAATCGGCTCTGGAGAAGGCTGGGATCATTTATCAGTGTTCCTGAGCTCTGTAGAGCTCTGCCCGAGGCTGCTGTGCAATTCCCATCTGACTGTTAACTGGGTTGGATGTCATGAAGCTACCTGTGACCTGCCAGGGCAGCAATGGGACAAGAGCAGCCTGTCCATTCTAGCCCACTTCCCAGAGCACCGTATTTCTGATCTGAAGGATGGGGAGTTCACAGATTTTTAAGGCTAGAAGCCATAATACAACTAGGTGTTATGTAGAGGGAAGGCAGAGATTTTTTCACTCATCATCAAGCCAGTGAAGAGTAGGACATAAGTTTATCTGTGACTGTTCCCCCAGGTTGATTAAAAGGGTCGATGTTTGTGGGATTTCCTGTTTTGTCTGTCAGTAAATTGTTCCGCCGGGTGATAATTCGTTGCTGATGTACAACACTAGTTTTGAATATGCGTACGGGCTGCTGGTGCCGGGTGCCGGCGGGAGCCCCGGGCAGGGCAGGAGCTGCTGGGGCGGCCCCTGTGCGGGGCGGGCGG
>NW_008618388.1:0-303 GCF_000691845.1 Merops nubicus
TACGTGTGCGCGGCCCGGGCGGGGGGGTGCCAGGCGCTGGCGCTGAGCGCAGAGGGGGCCGCGGGGAACCTGCGGGTGGTTTTGCCCCCTCAGAGGCTTTGCTCTCTCGCTTTGCATGTGCTTGTGTGAGATTTCGTCACTCCAGCGTTATAACTGCTCTCCAGTTCTGTTTAATGGCTGTATCAATGATCTGGACCAGATACCACCAAGTTAGGTGGGAGTGTCGATCTGCTTGAAGGTAGGGAGGGTCTACAGAGCATCTGGCCAGGCTGGCTCGCGGGGCAGAGGCCAATGAGACAAGGG
>NW_008618388.1:379-30352 GCF_000691845.1 Merops nubicus
GTCTGGTGGAAAAGGATCTGGGGGTGCTGGTGGACAGCTGGCTGAACATGAGCCAGCAGTGTGCCCAGGTGGCCAAGAAGGCCAACTGGCTTCTATCAGCACTAGTGGGGCCAGCAGGCATAGAGGAATGGTTGTTTCCCTGTACTGGGCACTGATGAGGCCACATCTCGAATACCAGGTTCAGTTTTGGGCCCCTCACTCCAAGAAGGACATTTAGGGGCCTGAAGCATGTCCAAATGAAGGGCAACAAAGCTGGCGATAGGTCTAGAGCACGAGTCATGCAAGGAGTAGCTGAGAGACCTGGCGTTGTTCAGCATAGAAAAAAGGCTCAAGAGAGGCCTTCTCACTCTACATCTCCATGGAAGGAGGTTGGAGCCAAGTGGGGGTTGGTCTCTTCTTCCAACTAACAAGCAATAGGACAAGAGGAAATGGCCTCAAGTTGTACCAGGGAAGGTTTAGATTGGATATTGGGAAAAAACTTCTTCACCTGGAGGGTTGTCATACTCTGGAAGTGGCTGCCCAGGGAAGTGGTGGAGTTGCCATCTCTGGAAGCATTTGAAAGACGTGTAGGTGTGGTGCTGAGGGACATGGTTTAGTCTTGGCAGTGCTGGGTTAATGGTGGACTCAATATTCGTAAAGGTCCACTCCAACCTAAACAATTCTGTGATCTTTTAGCAGAGCTCTACAGCAACAGAACTTTCTTCCTTCAAGAAGGGCTGCATTTTATTTC
This sequence comes from Merops nubicus, assembly GCF_000691845.1. NCBI lineage: Eukaryota > Metazoa > Chordata > Aves > Coraciiformes > Meropidae > Merops > Merops nubicus. The sequence goes on from NW_008618388.1 coordinate 1,110, forward strand.
ATTCTGGGGAAAGTCAAGTAAAAACTGAATGATGTGTTCTTTTTAAGTTCTGTGGTTCTGCTGTTGTCTCTGTGCCTGTGTCCCCTGTGTGGAGGGCTGAGTTGTTTCCAAGTGGTGCTTGGTTCAGATGCTCTCATCTGCCATTTGAGGCTGTCTCCCCAGGCCCTCTCACATATCAGTTGTCTGGAAGGTGGATAACAACACAGAAAAAATGCTGAACTGCAAGTGCACTGCCTGATGGTCACAAGTTCAAAGCCACTTAGGAGTTTTTAGAGATGTTTACCTTCAGCACACAGATCTCGGCGTGCTGCTGGTTAAATCATGAGTAAAATGCTGCCCCTGTTCCTTTGGCACACTCTTGATAAGAAAGCCTGTATTTTGTTTTATCCTGAGCTTGCCCTGGGACACCCTTGCCGAGCTTCCATGAGATCTGGTTGCAGTCAGCTGGAATGTGTAGTTTGGATCAGAGAAAATCTTTTGAAGTGATTTAGAAAAGCTAATCCATCTATCATGACTTGGGTGGGTTACTGTAAAGCCCTGGTAGCTTGGCTACTCTGAGCTGATTCACAGGCCTCTGCTGGCTTCAGATTTTAACTCCTGGAAGGATAATTTGGGAAGTGTAGAATGGTTGGGTATTGCCTTGAAAGGAAGCCACTCAATACAAGAATAAGCAATGGGAATAAAGTGACACCTTTTTAAAATTATTTTTGTTTAAAGTGACATTTTTTTTTTTTTCCCCTGTACACCTCTTTTAAATGGTGTGCCTTTTTCAGGACTGAGTTTGGCCCTAGCTGAAATAAATAGAACAAGTAGCAGGGTTTGTTGGAAACAGCCTGGGATACCAGCCACAAAAATCGTCAGAGAAAGTAGAAGCAAGCAAAACTTTTTATTTTTCCTAATGTATAGTTCAGGTACTTTTGATTCCTGTTAAGGAGTCTGATAAGCATGGACGCTTTGGCATATTCTTGAAAGTGCACTGATAACTTAAAAATCTGTATTCATAGAGTTCATGCAATCCTAAATCAGATAGGCAGGTTCCCAGGCCACTGTGTGAGCTGTGTTGCATTTCTAACTCAAATGATGCAGTGATAATTTTATGAGATAAAAGAACCTTCTTGTCTGAGGGCTGCAAGAGAAGGTCTATTCCAAAACCTGCACCGGGCTTTGGAAGCCCAACATTGTAGCATTGAGTTTAATTTTCTGTTGTGGCTGATGTTGGTTTTAAACAAAAAGCATTGACACCCTTGTCACTAAGACTAATGTGAGACACCAGAGTTGCAGCCTTCGTTTAACCAAGTGGTACTGCAGCTCTCTAGCAGCAGAAATTCTCACTTCCATACAGTAAAGTGAATTTGGAAAAAAACATATTTTTGGTGAAACTTTTTAAAATGTCACTGGTACACGGAGTTATTGCACCCACTTGTGGAGGAGATCGAAACTACAGAGGCTGAGATAGACCAGTCTCTCTCTTGTTTTCACCTATTTTAGGTATTAGTGATAATCCACACCAGTAATTACCAGTGGCTTGGTTTTTGTTATCTGAAGTTGCAAGCCAGCCTTGAATCTGTCCCCTGCAGAAGAGAGCAAGCTGTGTTGAAAACAGCTTCTGCAAGGAGACCAGGTTCTAGCTGGTATTTGTGACTGCTGTAGGTATTAGAAATCAGCACAAATGATAAATGTAGCTGCTTGTGGGATTTAGGGTGAAATTCTGGCCATCTGCATTTGAGGAGGACACACTGGTACCTGCTGGCTTCCACAGAAGGATTAATATGATCAGTGGAACAGGATTTCCTCTGAGGGGAGACTGAACGAGGAAGACTTCTTCAGCCTGATCACAGAGAGAAAAAAAGTTTAGCAAGGATGCAGTTCAATATCTGTTCCCTTGGTGTGTTTATATTGCTGATCAAAAAGGCTACAGTTCTTTCCAAACATAGGAGATGATTTTGTTGTAGCTAGATGTGAGGGGTTTATATTTTTAGAGCTGTATACTCAGAGCCTCCTTTGACTGTTTGCTCTGGGTGACCAGGAGCCTCCTGGAACTGCTCTGCTGGGCTGCGTTTCTTTTGCGTATGTCTGGTGGAAAGTCTGATCTTGTGTTTTATAGTTGCAGCAAGAGACTGTGGCCAGTGTTCAGCTACTGCTCTTGAATCCTAAGTGAGGGGAGATGGAGGCATTGCTGGATCAAGAGCAAATGGGTAACAGCTAACTGAACTAATGTGGGATAGAAACTGGAAGATAAGCAAGTGAGGTTCTGGAACAGTTTTTCCTACAAGTAGTAGTAAGGTACATAGTAAACCTACATGGTTTTAAGGTGGAGCTTCATTGCTTTAAGAAAGGGTTATAGAACATATTTTTGAAAGAACAGGATTTGGTTTAGTAAGTCAGGGCTCCTTTTCAGGACTTAAGTTACATAAAACCAATTTGAACATTTGACTGCTATGACCCATTTGATCCAACAAGACTCTCTAATAGACAGAGCCTGCTCTGTGTACCTCCTGAAGAAATGGATTTATGTACTCTAGTTTTGATCCAGTTATTGTGTACTGACTGTTGCTTGGAACTACTTTGTGGAATTAAATGCAAATCTAATATATAAGAAAGCTGATTGTTGCTGCATGCTCTGAAAGGTTTCACAAATGTGCAGTAGGTGTTACCATGAAAGGGTAAAGGTGAAGTAAAAAGTGGAAGTGCTCAAGCTGGGTATGGCAGAGCAAGTGTGCTCTTGCTTCTGGCCCCATTCAGTGCTGGAGACCCCACAGAGCCTTATTTATTAAACCCTGGCTGAAGGGAACAGAAACATTCCTGTTGACTGTATGAAAAGTTTACAAGCAGCAATGCTAAGAATGATAGAGCTCTTTAATATTATCTCATCTCTCCTAATGTTTAAACTGGTTTGCTTCTTTTCATTGTCTTTTTTGCATATGATTCATGCTGATTTTCAGGACTTCAGTATTACAACTTAATATCAGAGATGTGCTTCCTTGGAATAAGAGTTTCTGTGCAGACAGTGCTGCCCATAGCTCTGGGGTGAGGGGACTAATGGTGAATCTAATGCACCAGATCTTTCTGCTGCCTGCTGTCCCTTTCAGCTAGAGCTGGTCTGAGGGAGTGAGTGGACAGCCTTATCTTCTCAGGGAGCAGTGGGTGGGGGCCGAGGCATTGAGCTGCAGGTGCAGAGCCTTGTGCTGGGCATACTCTTGAGTTGCCTTTGGCAGTTTTAGCCACGTCATTCCTAGTGAGAGCGGCCGGTGGGCTTGGGTCACGCTAGCTCCACGTGCCACCCAGGCTTGTGACACACAGGTCACTTCTTGACCCTGGTTTTGGCGGGAAGGATTGAGTCATTCATGGGTTTATTTGTGCTGTGTTAAAGGTGGAGGTAAGTTCTAGTTCTGGTTTTTCTCAAGAGCATTTTTTGCCCCTGAAGTCCTCTTGGTGTAAGATTTTTTTCAATTCTGAGGGTAGAATGCATAGTCCTATTTTGGTAATGCTGTGTTGGCAGAGCATTTCACCCAGATCAGAATGAAACAGTTCAACTGACCCAGATCAGTTTTGTCTATGTGTGTCTGACCTTTGAATAGTTAAGGAGGTTGTCTTTAGCCAGCAGAGCTGCTTGGCAGCTCGTAGGATTATTACAACTATGCAACTCAGGGATTTGACCCAAACTTCCGCTTCTCCTTTCCATATTTGACTCTGCAACCCTCAGGTGGAATTGCACTTGCCATCACACGTCCCTAACTTTCTCCAGCAGGTCTTATTTGTTAATTTAAAATGCAGAAATGAACCTTTTAACTTTACTCTGAAAGCAAATGTTGACTTTGTTTCATAGTAATCTGGACTTTGCCCAGGAGGAGAAAAGCCTGACTTTCCTGAAAATGGCAGCTGAGACACCCACAGAAGTTCCCAAAACTGCTAAACAATTCGTCCTTAAAGAAGAGGTATAACATGCTTGGTTTTGACACATTTTGTTGTTAAATAACAGTTCTCTGAGACCTGTCAGACCCTTTGTGAGTGCAGAGTAAGAAATGCTATAGATGCTGTATGGCTGTAAAATCTATTCAACAGACAAAACACGTCTTCCTGATGGTCAGACAGTGTAAAAGGAAGTGGGATTCTCTGTGTTGAAATAATCATAGGAATTATCAATGGGAAGAGAGATATTTACAGTGTTGTGTTATTTTAAACATTTTTTGTTATTATTTTACAGCTGTTTCTTGTATTGTTTGTTCAGGTTGTTTTCAGTGTTCAGAAATAATGCTGCTACCTCTGAGAGACTACAAATTGGTGGATCCTGAAACTCAGCCTTGTTTTCTGTTCCTTTAAGATGATGATACACTTACTTAAGATTTGCCTTAAGATTTAGGATTCTTCCTTCTTTGATGCTTTCTGAAACTGTTTGACTTGAGATAATTGCTGTTCTAAAGACATTAGTAAGGAGGTAGTAAGATTTTTTTAAAGATATTGTGCTCGCATCTTCACAGAATCAGAAGATACCAGGTCCTGAGGAGGGAATTTGGGGTTACTTCTGTGTGCTTATTAGAAGCACTTTCACCCCCATTTAAACTGCCTGTATTCTCTTTTAAGTGAATCCTTTAAAGTTAATCTTTGGTGTCAAAGGCAGGCCTCACACTGTTGTTACAACGCAAATGTAGTTTCTTTTATCCAGCTTTCCTTCAGTGGAATGAACACAGTCTTGCAATTTCTTTAGGTTTCAAAGTACAAAACTTTGCCAGGAAAGAAGAGGCTCACATTATTGAGTTACATTTATGGCTTTTCCCCTTGTGTGGTTTTTTAATATGAATATTTCTCAAGCATAAAGAGTTTAATTTTTGTAGGCTTTTTAGGTTTTCTATTAAGACCTGTGGTTTTGCAGGTAATATTTTCATATTATCTTCCTTTTTTTTTTTAATTTTCATAATGCCTCTTATTAATTATTATTAATTTGTGGTTTATAATATTGTACTCTTTTGTGTCATTGGAAGTTTGGAATTAGATCTTGCATATTTTAAGCTATTTAGTTTTTTGATGGGATTAATACACCCAAAAAACCAGAGAGTATTTACCATGCTTCTGCCCGTGGCCTTTGTATTAAAAGAGGTTCCGTAACTCTTCAATAACTATGTGGCCTGACTTTGGAATATCTTCTTCCATGAAAGCAGCAGCTGATCTTATTTCCTTCTCTGTGTTTCTGGGAACTCGCGGTCAGGCTGTTATAAGCAAAAGCAGATGTTATTTTCCTATCAAATAGATAAAGCAGTAAAAATAACTCCTCCTAAAATTAAGTACAACACACCCTGCAAAGTGTCCTTAGGCCCTAAACAGGGGATCTGGCAAAGCAGAAGCTGTGATTCTGGGCCAGCTTCCTCAGGTTTTCATGGTGCACCCGAGGAGGCCAGTGGCAGAGTTATCTTCTAGGGAACCTTGGCACCCTCAGAGTTTTCTCACCCTGTAGGCTGTTAGCAGCAAGGGTGCTTCGTCTTACTTTACTAGATTGTGGAACCACTCCCACTGTAAATATTTATGCTACATGTCCTATAGTACTTTTTCTTTATGTGCCATGACAAAGTAGAGGCCAAAAGCTGTAGTTAAGAATACCTGACTGAAAACAAGACACTGTCTGACATTGTTTTGTAGACATAAAACTTAACTTTTTTAGCAGGAGTCTTTTTGGAGCTTGGACAGGTCTAATTTCTTACAGACTAGGGATTTCTTTTTTGCTCTGAGATTCCTGGGGACAATGATACAGTTCTGATTTCAGCCTTTCCCCCTTTCTGCCTAGCAAACAATAACTTGGTGCCAGGGGTAGTGATCTGCCAGGGTGGTTGAATGCTGCAGGAGTATGGGATCATGATCAATAACCAAGTCCTTTGTGTCTCTGCAATGTTTAAAAATATTCATTGACACAAAACATTTGGGAGTGTTTATGTAACTGAAGTATATATATTCCTCTCCTTGGGCAACCAGTGCAACATGGTTTTTCATCTGTTTCTCTTCTGGATCTTCCAGTACTCTAATTCTGCAGTGATTTAGGAGGGAATACAAGGCTATTTAAGATATACCTGAATGCTTCCAAACAGAATTACTTCTTGTACCTGTAATGACTATAATACACTTCATTGCCTCCTTTCCTGTTCTTTTTGTGACTCCAAAGCCATTAGAAAACCCTTCTGAGAACACAATAGTTCTCCTTTTCTGATTCCATTTAGGTGGCAATGTTACACTTTCCAAAAGAAATGCCAAAAATCCTACATGTAAAATACATGTAGCCACGTTTACAACCATAGCAGTACCATTGTTATTTCAATTGTCTACGAAAACAATTGTTCAGAGGAACACATTGTAAGAATTATGTGAGTTCAACCCGCTCAGTTATAATTTACTGGACCCCTGAATCACTTCTGATTTGCCTTCTGCCTCCAGCTGGTGCTCTGCTCTGCTTCTATACTCTAGTTGTAGCTGCATCATCTATTACATTTAATTTCTCTATATTCTTTTTTTTAGTTGTTGAGTCCCTCACTTTTAATTTTGAGATCCACATGGGCACAGGGGCCCTGTTTGCTCCTTGTGCTGCTCTGGAGGACTGTAGTGTGCCAGCCACACCAGTGACCTCCTGGCCTCATCCTTTGCTGCAGTTTAACGTTGTGGGTTTTTTCCCAGATCCTTTTTCCCCTTGCTGATGTTTGCTCCCTTGCTGTCAGTGGCATGTCTCATTAGACAATAGGAAGTGATTTGTTCATCTTACTGATTACTTCTGATTTCTGTACTCAGACCTATGGCCAAGTTGAAACAGAATTCTGAAGACAAGCCTTTAGCAAAGCTTAAAATACAAGTTACATTTAAAGGAGTAAACTGCTGGGCCAATACCTAGGGATTTTTCCCTTTTAAAGGAATTACATAAAAGATGAGGAAACATCACAGGGAAAATAAACTTGTTTAGCTCAGAAAAGACATTTTGTAGTAATGTGAACGCCAAGCACTCAATCAGCAGCTCTCAGGAATCCTAAACAGGCAGGTATGTATCAGTGCTGGCAGTTACAGAAAACAGCAGCTACACAAGGCCTCAGTCAGACCACAGCAAGAAACATTTCAGAAGAGTTTGGGTTTCAGTCTCAGCTCTTGGGCTGTGCTCTCTCATAAGTGGGTCCTCATGATCACCAGTAAAGCAAAATCTGTGCAGACCGGTGACTCTTTTTCAGCTGAAACATGACCTTTGCAAAATTCTTCTAAAAAAATGAGGACATTCCAGTTCATAAAATCACACTGAATTCATTGAAACTTGCTTATAAAAGCCACGTTAAGAAAAGTTACTCATATTATTTTGTATTCCAGTTCAAGAACTTAGATGGGTTTTTTTCCCCTTGAGTTCCAGGAATGTTGTTTCATGTTCCTGCATGCATTCATGCTTAGAGTTTGTCTTCAAAAGAATCCAAAAGCAGTTGTTTTGTTTCTCCCCTTATCCTCCAAATATTGTTTGGCTTAATCTTACAATATATTTAACAAAGTGTTCTTTATTTTAGGTAATTGTAGAAAGAAAATGGCTGAAGCTTGAAGAAACAACTTACACCGATCCCTTTGGTAAAAGCAGGTAATTGTTTGGCTGGCATTTTGGATTCCTGCAGTGTTCCCAGTCATACTGACTAGCCCCAGGCTAGGGAGTGTGAGCATTACAGACCTGTCACTCAGCAGAGAGGAGATCCATTCATTCTGCAATTCCTTTATGGTTCATACTGTTTAGAGAAAGAAAGTCTTACCCTAGCAGATGTGCTAGCATCTGGCATCAAATTTGGCTCCTAAATCCTTTTGGGCACACTGGACCCTGGTTTACTTTGTGTTTCCTGCTCCTTGTCAGCAAGTTCTAGCTCTGCAACTAGACTGATGGTCAGATAGTCCATCCCATGGCTTTTCTGGCTCTTCATTAAGGGCTCCTTTTTCCCTGCTGATGGTGCTGGATCTTTCACACTATTGACAAATTACTGTCCTCTTGTGTAATGTCACTCCTGCCCCTTCCTTTTGTATACTTTAGTTCTACTGTATGTATCTAGATGTGACAACATAGCTTTACTTCCCTCCCCTTCACGTGTCAGATTCTGCACTGATTGCTTCATCTAGTGCCTCCCAACACATTAGCAAAGTATCCTTAAAAAAAATAAAAATAAAAATTTGAACTGTTGTGAAAGGATTTTTTTTCCTGGAGGATTTCTGGGCTTTGCTCAGCCCATTGCTTATTCTGAGAGAGAAGCTTTGGTCGTCTTTGCCTGTGTGCTCCTTGTGTGCTCAGGTAACTGAGCTGAGAGTTCACAATAACTTGCACTATAAACCTTATGTAAAAGCAAGGTAAAGGACCAAATGCACGTGGCCTTCTTACAAAGCTGTCTTTCAAAATCTGACGTGGTTTATATATAAATAGCTATAGTTTGCACATTTCCAGGATGACTTCTATAGGAGTTGCCTGTTCTGCAGCAGTCATTTATCTTTCCTTTATTTTTAGTGATCGTTAGTTACCTGTTTTCTCTCTCCCTCCTTTAAGTAGGCAAAACAAGGTTATACTGTGGACATTTTTGTAGTGCCAGTGCATGACAGGGCCTGCCTGAGCCGGGGCCTTTCTGAGGGGTCTCACTGCCTGAGGGTACGTTTTGATTCTAAATGGAAGTAGCAAGGGTAGGAGACAACTTACATATTCTTTTCTTCTTTTCGCTGTGTTAAACAGAACTTGGGAAACTGTAAAGCGTACTGGCAACAAGAAGGGTGTTTCAGCTGATGGTAAGACATTGGTGACTTCTTCTGTTTGAGGTTTTTTTCTGTGAAAGTTCTTCTGGTAAACTGACAGTGCAGACTTAGAGCCGATCAATTTCGGAATGAGTGAGGATGTGGAAGCAGCAGCTCAGCTGAGCCTGCTGTGCCCCTCAGCTAACAGCAGCCTAATTTCAGGGCTGGCAAGTCAGGACCTTACTGGTAGGAGTGTTTCCCCAAGGTCACTGTATTCACTTTAGAACCCTGGAGCAATTTCAAGGACTTGGTGATGACCTGATACAGAGTAACCCACACACCAATGAACTGGTTCTGCTGTTAGAGGCTAGGGACAAAGTTCTCCTTGTGCAAAAGGGACATGGTTCAGCCCTGAAAGGAATGTGGGAGAGTTCCATTCAGTGGCATCCAAACAGTCTCTGTAGGCAAGAGAGCCCCTCCCTAGCTTTTGGTGGGCTGAGGCTTGGTCTTGCTTGGTACATGTGCCTCTCCTTTGCTGGGGTACTTTGAAGATCCCACTTTGGCCTTCTATGCTTCACCATGTATAAGAAGCATAAATCTATCATTCAGGACTTTGGAGCAGGCATCTAAATACTTAATGGTCAGAATAACAGTGCTTAGGTTCCTTTCCAGAACTAGCACTAACTGCTCACTTTCTGCTGTACTCAAACTCTATGTAACTTGTGTCTTCCTTTGCTTTTGGTAGGTGTAGCAGTGATAGCAGTACTACAGAGAACTCTCCACTACGACTGTGTGGTCCTAGTGAAACAGTTCAGGCCCCCAATTAATGGTTATTGCTTGGAATTTCCTGCAGGTAAGTGGCTGGGACATTGAATTGAGACACGTAAGGGTGACAGTTAGGTGTGTTTTGATGTGCTGAAGTGTCAGTCTTAATGAAGTTGCTCTAACCAGAAAACCACGGTGAGCTCTGTGGCCCAGTCTGCTATTCAGAAACAGGAATATTTGACAATAATACAGCACGAGTTCATTTTAGCAGATGGAGACATTTTGCACAGCAGTCTGGTGGTAGAAGGCTTCATCTCCCTCCACTCTTCCTTCCTCTGAGACTCCAAGCATTTGGCTTCTTTCCCTCATGAGGCCATGAATGCCATTCCTTGGGAAGGTCGCATGCTGCTGTAGGTAATCAGGTGAAGATGTGGGCAGCAACATGATGTCTCCAGGGACTGGAGTCCTTCCTAACACTCAGTTTATCCCTCTGTAAAGTAGAGTAGCGAGGACATTTCACCTCTTCCATAAAGCTGGATTAGACCTCGGGGTGGGTATTTTGGGTGAGTGCTAGTGTGTATTTATCTCACAGGCCTCATGGAGGAAAACGAGACTGCAGAGAGTGCTGCACTGCGGGAGCTGGAGGAGGAGACCGGGTACAAGGGGGAAGTCGTGGAATGTACTCCAGGTCTTTCTTTTTAACTATTATTTTTCCCACCTATAGCTAATTATGTCTTTGACAGGTACTCTAAATGTCTAAAATGCTCTAAACCTAAGGAAAAATCTGTGCAGAAAGGCCTGCACCAGTTAGCTGAGAGTAGTGTCCCAGGGCTGTACCAGCGAGACTGGTCCCTGATGAGGCAGCTGCTGAACTTCTGTTAAACACACAGAACTGAAGGACAGGTTTGTTGTCCATAGGAGAAAACTTGGCTATCAAGATGCTCTACATAAAACCCAGTTATTCCACCTGTGGTTTGGCATTTTAGTATAAAGGTCTAAATTGCTGGACTTCATGTGAAGAGTATCTGTGAACTTTGGTAGGAGACAATAGCTGCATGATGCAGCCTGAGTGGAGGTCCCCCTGGTATGAGCTGTGGAGAGGTGACCCTACACAGGTTCTCCAGCTGGAAAGGAGAGAATAATTGGAGTAAATCCAGAGAGCCTTGGGACGTGGCTGTTGCCAATCTGATGCTTCCTACATAAAACAAGATGAAAGCAAAATGAGGATGATAAAGCTTGAGGAGGTAGAAAGGCGAGGTCACTATGTTGTGCTGTTGTATCAGATACATCTCTGTGAAAGCATTTGTTAAATGTCAAGGTGCCCAACTTCTGCTTTTGAAAAATTAACCTCTGCCTGTGCTTGTTGGCAGCTCTCTGCTTGGACCCAGGTTTGTCAAACAGCACAACACACATTGTGAGTGTTGTCATTAATGGAGATGAGGCTGAGAACACAAGACCTAAGCAAAAACTTGGTGAGTTTCGTACCATTTATTTGAAAATTCTGAGGATAGCAAAAAGAATGGCTTGAAAAGAACTGTCCTTATAATTGCATGTCTTCTGCCCCAGCTGATTTAAATGCTGTATGTCTTTCAAATCACACCGTGCAGTCTTTTTAAGGAGATGTGTTTCTTTGCTAAATTCACTTTCCTAAATTCACTGGATGTTACGTGTCAGGTATTGGCACATCCAGCATGAGACATTCATGTGCCAGACTTCAGTGAGGGCCAGAGGTCCCTGTGAACATGGTTCATCCAGGGCTTGACCCTGGCCGTAACCAGTGTCACTCACAATCAGTCAGCTATCAAAATGCTTTTCAGTTGCCAAGCTCAGTGTATTTCAAACCCCTTCACTTACTACTACTTTCTGTTTTTTTTATTTGCAGATGACGGAGGTACGTTTTGTAACAGTAAGGTCAAGGGTGATCTTCGTATGGCAAGTTCTAATTAGGAAATGTCAGTTAAAACCGGATTTTCTTTGGGCTTGGTTAATCTTCTGACCCTTATCAAACATGCATGAGGTTGACTTTGGCCTAGACATGAAAATTCCCCTGGGGCACTATTGCATCAATTATCTTCAATTATTGCACCTATAGTGTCAGTATCAGGGGAAATACAAATTACTGAATCCACAGCAGCTGTAGATCAAGCCCCAAAGAGAACTAGTTCAAAGACACAAGGGAGGTGTAAACCAGCACAAATCCAGCAAGAACAAACCCTTTGTGTTGTTTTGGCCTTCAAACACATCTACAATCCATTACTGTACAAAACCCCAAACAAAAGTCTGCTTCAGCAGTGGATTTTCCATTCTCAGGAGGTCTCCTTTTAGAAGGATTCTTGCCTTCTGTACCATCAGCTACACTGCTTTTCCCAACTCTCTCCCAGTACCTTTCTGCCAAACCTGTTTTTTAATGACCCCAGTCACTGCCTTCCCCAGTTTAATTTGTCTTTTGTGGTACAGGAAGGCTCACAGCTTTTGGATGCCGATAAGCATTAAGTCATTTTGTTTCCCCCTCTGAATTTTAAGAAATGAGACTGAGGCAACTTCCTGTACTGTTCACTGATGTAAAGGTCCATAGCATTTTTTCTTCTCTCCTAGAATTTGTGGAAGTTATTTCACTTCCAAAGAACGACCTACTGCAGAGAATTGATGGTAAGAGCTTTCTGACATACTAAATACACTAATGGATGCTTCACAAAATGCTTAGCTTCTCATAGCTCCTGGTGGCATTTCTCATCCTAGAATACTGGATCCTGAACAAAAAGCTGCGAGAGACACGGCCAGTTCTCAGTTAGTGAGAGCACTACTTGCTAGCATTAAAAATTCCTGTCTGGAATGCCATACAGCTTCCTTTTAGTAAAGGATGTAAATTTCTGTAGATGAGAAGTTTCAACAGCATCTCATAATGATTTTGTTTCCCATTTCCAGAACTCATAGCAGAGGAACACATTGCAGTGGATGCCAGGGTTTACACTTACGCGTTGGCCCTGAAGCGCGCAGCAGAACAACCGCTCCAAGTTCCTTTTATGAAGTTCTGAAACTAGAGGATGAGAAATTTAGATGAAAACTGCACGGTTCAGAAGTCTTAGATCTGTAACTTAACTTGTCCTGAAGGACCTTTGCTTTACTTGTAGAGCAAACAAAAGTATTTGCTGGAATGATTCTGATATTTTTAACTGTAATTCTGTGACTGACAAAAAGCATTCCTTTAACTTCTCAGTCTATTAAGCCTTGACAGAATAATCACAATAAAAATGCTGTTTAATTTTCAGAGTGGCTTGTTTCTCACTATATTCATCATGGCACTTGTGTTTCAGTATCAGGAAGACGCTTCACTGCAGTTGGTGGTGTTCCAGTGCCTGTTCAAAGCGAGGCAGGCACCAGGAGCTTGATCCTCTCCTGCCCTCCCTCACAAGCAGCAGCATTTCAACAGCGATCAGTAATTGGCTGTGAGAGGAGCAGGAGCAGAGCGCAGGGACACTGGCTGAAGGGTCTGAAACTGCACTGCCAGGAATGTCCTTTTATGATTTAGGCCTGAAGATGTTGCTTCCTTCTCCTGTGGGTTTGCTTCATCAAAGAAAATACATACTCCGGCAATGATGATTGTAACAACAAAACAGCCACTGGTGCAAACCCAAAAGGTGCAGGACCCAGCCAGGGGATTCTGTTTAAGGTATGGCTTTACATGCCCCAAGATGGCACAGCCTTGCAGTTCTCCCTGGGACCCATCCGAGTGGGGCACCTTCCCTCAGTCTCTTCACTTCTAGGTAAACCTTCTGCCAAGCAAACAAACCTTCAATGTCCCTGCACACAGTCAGCTGCTGCTAGTTATGGAAACAACCACCACAGCTTAAAGGTTAGCATCCAAGCTTAGCAACAAACTTCTGCTAATATCAGAGTCTTGCTTCTGAAGTGAAGTTGGATGAATGTGTATAATGAGGAAGACTTTCCTAGCTTAGAGCTAAAGCAGAAAACTTAAGGTTTTTTCACCTTCACAAACAACACATAGTTACTTTTCAAGTGTGAAAGAAGACAGAAGAGATCAAAACATGAAATCAAAGGGAAAAAGTCACTGATTACAGCTGAGCAGAAAAGCTCAGTGGTTTTCAGGGCAGGAGTCTTGAGATTTGTTTTTTAAATAAGGCTGCCAAAAACTGATCAGAATTATACTCTAGAAAGGATAAAGAGAAGAAAGAAAGCAGCCTGCCATACCTGCCTCACCAACAAAGCATGTTAGAAATGATCAAAAACCGCATCTGAATTACATCTCGCACAGATAAGACACGGGAAAGAGCTTAATTAAATAAGTTTATTGTCTAATGTTACAGTTGTTACATTGCCGCTGCAAAGGGCGACAACATAAATAAATTTTCAGCAGATTCCCCCCCTTTCCCTTCTATGAACACTGCTTTAGGAACCAGGCCTTGTTCTTCAGACTCACGAAAGCAAAGTGGACATGAAGTTTCAGTGGCACAGATTTCACAAGTACATCTTTGAACAGGACTACGGGGCTGACTGGGCAGCGCGACAGCAGCTGCCATGCTGTTCCACAGGCACCAAGGGCAAAAATCCAACCTGCCCCGGGCCCTGTGATGCAGCAAACCCACCACAGAACCAGCTCACAGGTGAGATGAGTATCAGTCTCCAGTAAAATGTTTGCTTGTCCACCCTTGGAGCTAAAAGAAAGGCGCCTGGGTGGAGACACCACAAAGGAATGAGGAGTGCTGAGTTCAACGATGGGGAAATGCAAGTTAAAAAAAGTATAAAAAAAAAAAATCAAGCTAAAATATAGGATACAAATAAATTTTATCAAGAACACTGGCATGTGGCAATCTGAACTCAGATTTAATTTTTTTTTTCCTATTAAGGACAGGGAAATAAATTTAACATTCTAATGCTGTGTGCAAAACTGTTTCCCGATATCAAACTGATACATTTCACCATCTCACTGTAGTGTTTGGAATAGCAAGGTAGATGAATTGGTTTCCAGCATTACAGGCAACACTAGATAATACTCAAACAAGATAATGTAAACTTGATTGTTAAGGCAGCTGGTACTAACGCTGCACACAGGCACTGCCCAGTGCCCCTGACAGGAATGGGACACGTAGCACTTGAGGACGAGTCAAAAGAAAAGAGCATTACTGGACTAAATGATGCATACTGTCAAAATACTTTCCCTTTCACACAAACCATGAAATATTCGGACATCTAGAAAAATAATGCACCCACTCCTCCAACTTCTGCCTGTTCTTTTACAAATATTTCAAAATACTGATAAATAATGGTGACTGCAAGCAGAATGCCAGTGCCGGACCCGATGGCTCCGAGGAAGTCGGCCAGCACGGAAAGGGCGCCGATGCACAGGCCGCCAAACGCAGCTGCTGTGGGGATATACCTGCACCAAGACACACACAACAGAAGTATAATAGTCATCAATTTTCATCCAAGGATTCCAACAAGACATCTACTACTAAAATAACAACCAACCAACTAGAATGTTCAGCTACAAACACAGCGTTGCTCCACCATTAGCTCTATGTTCCCTATCTGCTCAAAGTAGAAACTACAATACTCACTGATAGGAAAGCTGTGTGAGTAACTGAACATTGGCCAAGCTTCAGAGTGTAACAATTTTATGTGTGTCTATGCTCCTATGTAACCTCCACAGACCAGAGTAACTGCTTTGACTTAAATGTGTAGAGATAAATCTGCCTTTCAATATGGATCTGCAGGCTTTGGAGGTAGCATCACCTTAGCTCAGTAATGGTGAACTAAGCACCTGTGAAAATCAAGATATCCTCCTTTTACAAACATGAAAGGGATTCAACCCAAATTCCCTCATTATGCCACTTAAACAGAAGACAGTGCAGTACCTACAGGTTAATCTCTTACTACCACTAAGAACATTTTTTGCATTACTAGGAAAGGTGATGGCTGGATGGGAAGAATCTTGGTATCTGCAGTGGAAACAGGCCTCAGATTTTTGCATGGACACCTGCTCTCGTTGACACCTCCCCAGCACTCTTAACCATCCAGCTGGAGGTCAGCATTTCCCTACCTGTTAAGCTCATGAACCATTGAAGTGTCCCGGTGGCCTCTCATCACCATTTGCTGTTCTTTGAGTTGCTTGGCAACCTGCAAAAAATGTAAATTTTATGAAACTGTGGCAATGTTTCATAGTCACCTGGTATTTAGTCAGAGTAGTAACTGACCAGTTAGTAGGTACTCAGCCCTAAATTAGAGGCAGTGTTTGAAAACATCCAGGCACATTTATCAGAACACCTACATCTTTTGCTGATGAGCCAGACACCTCAATCCAAGTCTTCGAGAAGAATGCACAGGATCCCAGCATAAATATTATATAAACTATTACATGGACGGGGTCCTCAAATATTGCACCCATGGATTCTGGAGGGGACAAGTAGTAGCACAGGCCACCAACGGGGTAAGAGCGAGCAGGGCCACCACCACTGACATCCTGCAAGAGGGGAAGAAAAAGGCCATTAGTTATTTCTTGCAGATCTCTCACATTTCTATCCTCTATTTAGAGAAGAATTCCTATTCATGTTTAAAACAGCTTTTACATACAAACGTTAGGAAGTAAGCAATCCAGTTTTCTGCTGGCGAGTTACCAAAGTTTCATAATAAAGTAACACATATAAATAATTCTATGCTGATAATAAAAGTGCTAAAATACTTACTGCCCACTGTCCTAGTAAGTTCACCAAGAAGTTGCCACTAAAACGAACAGACAACATCTGGGAAATGACGTAGAGGTTTGAAACCAAGGCAGACTGCAGGATGATGGGAATGTTGGAGGTGTAGAAGAGCTTGATGGGATAGCTGCTGTACTGCCCACGGTATCGTGCAGACTTGATGGGTAAATCAACACGGAATCCCTACGGGAAAGAGCACAAAGGCACCCATGGATTTCCAAGGCAGAAGGGATTGATTCCGTGTTTGCCCAAAAGCTGCTCATGGCCAAGGAGGTCTTGCTGAATAAACAAGCAGTGCAAGGTCTGAGGCAGTAAAGCCCAAAGGCTTTCTGCTACAGTCTGGACTACACATTTTAAGGGTTTATTAGCGTTACTGCTTGGTTGTATTACTTTCTTTTTACATAAACAGCATCTCCCATCTGCTACATTATATTCCTCTAAGACACACTTTATAGAACAGGGTTTGATAAAAGCTGTTAACAGCTTTTAACTTAACTAGCCACTTGACAACAGGCTTTGTCTTCTGAGCTAGGCTCTTACCTGAGCAGACCCAAGAAAAGCAACATGGATTTTAAAATGAAAGAGTTCAGGTTTTTGCCAACACTCTGATTCAACAGTTTAAAAAAAAAAAAAAAAACACAAAACAAAAAACACCAAACGAAAAAAAAAACCCACGTTTTAACTACACACAAAAAGAAAAAAAAAAATCACCATATGGATCTCCTTCAGTGTCCATATTAGTAAACACTTAAATTAAAAAAAAAAAAATCTAGCTAAGTATTTCAAGAAAATTAAGGAAAAAACAGTAAGCTAGGCACTAATTACAGTTGTTTTCTAGAACCAACCTGTATCATGCACACCCTAAAGAAACAAGGTTCTTTAGCTGTGTCCAAAGAGAATTCTTTTAAGTCAACTATGAAGATCAAGTATGTTATTTCTGTGATACAATCACTGCAGTTCCAGAAGCCATTTTTAGTAAAAATATTCCCATAGTGTGCACAGCATTTAATGGAATGTGAGATTACATCACTGTCTGAGAACCAGTACCTCTGGCTATAAAATGGACCAGCTGTACTGTCACAGAGGTATGTTACTGAAATACTAATACTGATATAAAAAGGAGTTTCTTACTCGAAGCTCAGATACTTCAGTTCCTCTAGTTTAACCTTTGCATTGCTCCCATGACTCCAGTGTCTAACATCCATGAGCTTCTACCTAGGCAGCTGCAGAGCTGCTAAGAGGAATTTCCCATTTTACCTGAAAATAGATGACTACAGCAAACACGAACACTGTAGCAATCAGGTTCATGAGATTGGGCAGGTTCTGTCGATAGAACGCCTCCCGCAGAGCCCGGACTTTGTCGGTCCGTGTGGCCAGCAGATGGAACAGGGCAATCACAGCACCCTCAAACTCTGTTCCTGCAGGACAAAACGTAAAAGGAATGTTAATCTGCAATTTAAACACACTTTTAAAAACAGTGTCTTTGTTTTGGCAGTTTTAAGAATGACACACAATCAGATATAATAGGACACAAATCTTGTTACCACAAATATATCACAATAGAGGATTCCATTTTAGCTTACAGAGTGTAGAATCATCTACCAAAAACTTCTCCTCCCAATCCCCTTTTAACCAGGAATAAATTCACACACATGAAAGAAATTTCTTTCTTTTCTGGGGGCAGGAGGATGATTAGAAGGAAGAAATAATAAACAGGGAGAAAAATAGTGTTAGAAAAGCAGTAGTAAAATGCAATAGACAGAACTACTAAAAATCAGGTGAAAAGGAAAGCAAACTAAAACAGCTCAGGATCTCAAATGTGTGTATTAAAGTAATTAAGTCATTGATGTAAAGAAGCTGCATCTTAACTTGGTATTTGTAGGGTCTCAGAAACCCAGATGTTGTCAAAGACTGGCTGAGGAATGAAGAGATGGGAGCCTCTCCAGCAGTAGGGATGGGTACAGTCCTGGGCTCCCTAGTTCAAGAGAGGGAGGGAACTACTGGAGAGTCCAATGGAGGGCTATGAAGATGGTGGGGGGACTGGAGTGTCTCTCTGACAGGGAAAGGCTGAGAGCTGGGGCTCTTTAGCCTGGAGAAGACTGAGAGAGGATCTTCTCAATGCTTATCAATATCTAAAGGGTAGGTGTCAAAAGGATGGGGCCAGACTTTTCAGTGGTGCCCAGCAATAGGAAAGGGGCAATGGGCACAAACTGGAAGACATGAAGTTCCACCTAAAGATAAGGAGAAACTTATTTGCTGTGATAGTACCAGATCCCTGGAAGAGGCTGCCCGGAGAGGTGGTGGAGTCTCTTTCTCTGGAGACTTTCAAAACCTGCCTGGGCATGTTCCTGTGCAATCTGCTGCTCATCTAATTCATCTAGATGAACCTGCTTTGGCAGGGGGGCTGCACTAGAAAATCTCAAGAGGTCCTTTCCAACTCCTACCATTCTGTGATTCTGTGAAACAATGCTAAAACAAGATTATTTCAGTTTGGCAATCCAAAAATGTTCAGTCAAGGGGCTTCAAGTCCCATTTTAACTACTATGATTCATATCAGCAAAGGCAAACTTGTAGGTTACTCATCTACACCAAAGTCACACAACATTTTCATCCTCCATGTTAGACAATTAACTTTAGAAGTTAATCATGACACATTAAAACCTTTTTTTAATATCCATCTGGTAAACACCTGATAGTTTATGTATATGTAGCTCCCCCAAAACATGTTATAACTCACTGCAGTCACCCACGTACCTCTGCCAGTGTTGATGGTAGTGGGACTAAAAGCTTTCCAGACAATGGTTTCACAGATGTTGGTAGCAATAAACAGGGAAATCCCAGACCCCAAGCCATAACCTTTCTGTAGCAACTCATCCAGCAGCAGCACAATCAATCCAGCAACAAACAGCTGTGGGAAAAGAAACAAAACTGAGCAGAAACAAGAATAAATCGAGTCAAGAATTAAGTATGAATTCCATATTTCAGTATTTTCATCAAGTTGGAGAGTGATCATTAAGTTTTTCATCTAAATATCCTTCCTGCAGTATTTCTGCCCTCTCACACACAAATGCATGCACATCTCACCTGGCAATGACCTCTGTGACTTTTCAACACTGGCACTAACAAACTGATTACTCAGTAAGCACTTTTTTCAAAAAAGTGTTTAAGTTTGTGTATTTACTGCTTAGCTCTACATGATAATGTCTCAAAGCTGCATCTGTGCCATTTAGTGATGTCTTCCATAGTACTGAACATTGGCTGTTGTTTTCAAAGTCCACCAATTCCTGCATTTCAAATCAAATAGTCCTATCTGAAAAATTTTTCATACTAACTATCCAAACTTTCTCCTCCTTTATGGAATATTTAGAATTTCTCATATATAGACAGATACAAAGGATGATGCTTTATAGCATTACAAATAAATAAAATGCAACCAGACATAGAAAGGTTTTTTCTTCCAGCTATAATGTATCTAACCAGTCTGTTACACACAAAATAGCTCATTACAAACCTGAATTATAATAAGAAGACAAATTCCAGCACCCATTTCAGCAGGACATTCCAGTCATAACATACACAATGGCTTGCCCAATGGTAATAATCATCCCAAATACTAAAACAAGAGAGAAAGCAAATCCTTTAAAAAAAATCTGCTGAAATCACCTACCAAAGAAATCTCACATCTAGTATCACTTAGGCAGGCTGCTTTCCCAAGAATAAAAATATGCTTATTATTTTTAATTGGAACAGTGCTTACATTTCTGAGCTCCATTGAACAAGGCTCTGTCTTTTGGAGTATCACCAACTTCAATGATCTTCGCTCCAGCTAGCAGCTGCATGATCAGACCAGAGGTCACGATGGGGGAGATACCCAATTCCATCAAAGTACCTAAACAGGAAGAAAATGAACACAACTGCCATTCAAGCATCTCTCCTAAAGAATTACACTCTGAGGACATCAGCTCTGTGTTCTGGTTTCACCAGGATAGAATCATAGAATCAATTTGCTGTTCAGGAAAGCTGCATTTCTGAAGAAGGCTGCAGCACCTGACTCCATGAGAACAAAGTTGGTAAGACACTTTGGGTTTGCTTCTGGCCAGCCATGGTATGTGTGTCTGCATCATGATCAAGGTTTTCAGCAGTTTTGAGTTGACCAGGCGCTGAAGCTCAGAGGAGTGAAAGCCAGGGCAGTTGGCCCAAGCAGGCCAACAGAAGCATTCCATGCCATAAACATCACACTCGCTACAAATTAAGAAGTTTATTTGGGACAGTCTCTTCTCCTGATGGCCACCAGCCCAGGAGGGTCTCACCCATCAGTCTGCCCCAGAGGCCTCCTCTCCTGTCTGCTGTGACCACTGTGCTTTCTCTAGAGCTGTGGTGGCAGTTGGACATCTTGCATTCACTGCTGGGAGTGCACAGCTCACAACCAGTGTGCACGGGCTGACCATAACTTTGTTTACTTTCTGCTGGTATTAATAATAAACCCCCTGATATTATTGTTTTGACAGTCTGTTGGAAGGTTTCTGACCTATGAGGAACATTATTCATCACACTTCAAACATGTATATTCCACTACAGGTATAATCAAAACAAAGACTGTTACCTCCTCACAAAGGAAGGCTGCCCTGTTAAAATCTGTAATTTTGAAGGCAGCATTAAAACATGGAGTTTTTCACTTCAGGTATTTTTGTGAAACCATGCTACCACTAAAGGTCAAAACATACTGCAGCTCTGCTTTTTGGGATATCATATCAAGCAACCTTTCATTGGAAAGCATCTTGTCCCTGGTCATTTACTCTGTCAGTTCTTCAGCTGTCACATTTTCCAAAAGTTTAATTTTGAAGACCACAGGAAAGATGGTGCAGAGCCACAGTGGCTGCTATTGCCACTCTAGGAATGCCTGGCTCTCATGAGCAGAGAAGTTTGTTAAGAACAAGTTCAGGATGAAAACAAACGCATCATTAAGATGCTCTACTGTGCAACTCACTGAGTGCCACAATGTCCTTGAGGTATCAACTTCCAGCTGTATACAACTCTTCTTTAGGGCAACTATCATTCTGTATTTCCCTTTCCCCATATGTCAGTAATTTATTCAGAAACTGCTTCTGGCAACTTCTGCCAGTAATTTATTTGGAAATTTTGAGTTTTATGTGCTGCTTAATACTGTTGGTTGCCCCTTCCTTCTTACATTATAAGGAAAAAGGGACTATCTGTTCCCTATCCACTTTTTTCCACAAAGACTTAAACGACATTTGGGATATGCACATTTCATGGCAAAGAATCCTTATTTTCTTAGGATCCCTTCCTATAGGTTAATATCTCCCTTAGATTCTCCCTGGTGCCTTTTCCTGAGTGGCTGCCTTTTTTTTTTTCCCAGTTCTACAATACCCTTTGTGACATGTTAAATTAGAACTGCATGTAATATTCAATTTGTGGCACCTTACAGTTTTGTACAGCTATCTCTTCCTGTCTTTTCAACCAGTTCTTAAGCTGCTGGGTCTTTCCTCTCATCCTGAAATAGCTTAATTTCCTGAAGAGCCTTTAATTGAAATAATTTGAATTTGTTTTTAAGCACCTCTCCTATTGTATGGAGTCTTCATTTTTGCCTAACTACTGGAGTCCTCATTTCAGTTCCAATTTTTTAAAATTTTAAGCATTATTGCACAACTTTTTTTTTTTAGTGTTTTCTCTGCTATAAATGTAAAACATTAAAGTATTAAAGTCATTATAATAATGTGATTCTTTCCTACCTGCATCCTACAGCCTACACACTGCTCAGTACTAGGTAAATATCATGTCACCTCTCGGGGAAATCTCTGCTTCTCCAACAGCACGAAAATTAGAACTTCAAAAGCTCTTTACCTCACATCCTCCAATGACGTCTAGTCAGTTGACTTGAGCACAAATTAACTTTCCCACTTGGGCTTTTTGTTGCCTTTACAGTCTCTCTAGTCTTTCCTTGGCCACTGTTACCATTCTGTCTGGGTAGTGGATAAGTATATTTGGTATCAGACGTTGCTAGTGAGACACAGCTTTTTATATGCAAATTCTGCAGTAGAGTTTAAAACAGATAACTTATTTACCTTAATTTATCATCTTCATTGGAGTGACAAAACTTGCCATTCCTAAATAATTTGTACTTTCATATTAGAGGGTTCCATCGATTTCCTTCCTTCCAGCCAGTTTTCCAAGATACAGATGAGGTCAGTGTCCTCATTTAGAGACGTGCATCCAGGTCACTCATCTTAAATTTCAGACTTCTAGCATTAAAGTCTTCTTACACATTCGGTTTGGATTCACTTGTCTAGTCTAAAGTTAGTTACTTTGGCTTTGCTAACTATAAAATTAATCATCTCTGCCCTTAGCTTTCCCACCTATAAAATTACTCACCCAGGATGTTGCCAAAATACGGGGTGTAACTGGCTTGCACACATCAGGTGTTTCTTACTCACCACTCAGTACTGCAAATAGTGCTGTTCATAAGTGGTGGGGCAGAAGATTCCAACCCATATATTATTCAGAAAGAGACTGCTCTACAGTTTGAGACAGAATCATCCCTAAACTTGAGAACCAAGGCTAATCTCATCTGCACTTCAAAGGAAAGCCTATTCCTAAGATGAAGTACTCCTCAAGTATCAGCTGATTTTAATTACAGCTGTGTTAAGAACTTCACAAAGTGTTTCAACATGACATCTGGGTTGTATGAAATTTAACAGCCAAGTGTTTTAATCCTGGCCTGTTTATACTGCTACAAAACAGAGAGAAAGGAAATAATCTACTAACCTCTGTTTGATGCAAGAATGACTCGCATCCAGTAGAATGGGTCTGCAGAATCCGATGACATGATTCCAAACAAAGGGATCTGTCCAAGTGCACAGCAGTATCATTAAGCAGATAGATAAGGAAAGCTTCTGTTAATCCAAAAATTGTAATGATTCAACTGTTCTGATGTTCAATATCAGTTATTCTAACTTTTTTAAAAATTAAACCTGAGCATACAATAACAGAGACACTGACACCATCTATTTTCATTCCTCCAGCTGGGCTGTGACGTGGAGGACTGAACCACATCAGCCAAGACCCTTCTGCAGGAAGGAGCAGAAACTCCTCCAAGTCAGTCAGTGCACAGCAACCAGATTACTGAGGCTGATGTAAATGCCTGACATATGTGACTCTGGATAACACAGCCTCCCAAAAGAAAAGAAAAAACATAAAATAAGTTAACCACCACAAAACATTAGCAGGATGGGGAAAAATATCAAATGGTATTCCATTATTTATTTAACCAAAATTTTTGCAGCAATTTTAAGCTAAAAAAAAAAAAATCTTTAGGAAAATGTATTAAAAAAAAAAAAAAAACCACCAGAAGAAATCAGGTTTTTTTTTTGTTTTGGTGGTTTTGGTTTTTTGTTTGTTTGTATTTTAATGGTCCTAAACAGAATTTCTTCTCAGTACAAATTAAAGCTACAGCATAAACTACAATGTAAGTATCTTCCTTCAGCAAGTTTAGATATTCAAATTCTACAGCTGAGAATATGTTTTAAAATATCCCATACATATACATTAAAAAAAAAAAAATCCAAACACTTTGTGTTTACAGCCCAAGTATAGGTTCTAGGAAATCCTGAAACTGTGAGGAAAAAAGACAGTGTAAATGTTTACAAAGACCTGTATTTTGGAGAAAGTTCTGAATGGCAACTTAAACATCCTAGCAAAACATTTTTCTGCAATCTTTAAAACTCATCAGCTTGTTAAAGAGAACTCAGGTTAGAAGAGTCAGTTTAGTTCACTTTCAGACTTGCTGTTGCCAAAATTTATATTTATGTGTGAACAGAGGGTAAAGAATGTATAATATTGCTTGGTTTGTTTTAGACTACTCAGTGAGAGTACCTAGCTTGGGTGCTTGTGCTGCAGCCAGTATCATCATTTGATAGGAACTGTCATGTAACAAGAAAAAACATTACATATTTTAAACTAACAGAAAACATTCGTTTCTGAAAATATATACAATCAACAATAAAATACTTCAGAGAACCTGGTTTAACTGAACTTTAAATACTTAACCATAAAAATACATAGTTGAAACCGGTAGGTCATGAAACAAGAACATCTCACACTTTTAGCATTCTGCTGTAGGTGACCAGAATGTACATTTTCTGGAGCAGAGCAAACCTGGACACCTACCTGGCAGCACACCAAGAAAATGAAGAGTGTGATAGCTGTCCATAGTACCTTCTCTCTGAACTGGATCTACAGAACAGATTGGAGAGGTTAAGGGGTGCCTCGTACAGAGGATTTAAACACAGTAAATGTGAAGATACTGATCCAGAAAACATAAATTCTCATTAGAATTTTAGTCTGATTTCAGTTTTGAAAGAGTCATGGGCTTCTGTGTAGTCAAAGAAAAATTTGGTATCTGGCAGACAGCATAGCTGACATTTAGTCAGTAGAATATGTTTTATATATAGTATTATAACACGGAAATATTTACAGAAAAGCAACAGCACGCCTAAACACATGGACATATCAGAACAAACATGAAAGAATCAATGCAAAAAGCTTATCTTCAGTCGTTAGTGCTCTAGGCTTCAACAGATTAGAGGCACTGTTTTGTAAGGCTGGAAGTTACTAAATAAAGAATTATAAAGTTTTTAGAGATTTAACTGCTGTGAAGAAAAGTGATGAAAACCAGAAGAACCATGAGTTTTGGACAGCAATTCAGAATACTTAGAATTAAGTTCTTCAAAGTTGTGTTGGAGGAAGCTTACATTCACTATTATATATTCACAGACAAAGACCACTAAATATTTTTTAAAGACTTTTTTTTCCCTCCAAAATATTTCTATCAATGTAGATTAGATACTACTTGAAAAAGAATATCAGATCAATGATTAGTCACTAATACATTGAAGACAATCACAGGGTCACTACATTTGAGGCAACTGTAACTAGTGGCAGAAGGGAAGAATAACAAGGTTCAAGTTTGAACCAGAGATTACTCAAAGCCAAAATGCAGCATTATGTTCAAGTTCCCACCTCTCCTCCACGGACTGTAAACATTAGGATAATTGTGTTCACTGCAGGCAAGAGTACAGCAGCTACTAAAACACAACATGAAGTAATATGTAAGATAGATACAGAAGATACTGATAGAAGATAGATACTAGCTTTCTGTTTCCAACCACTGAATCTGCCCTAGAGTGGTAACAAGAAAAAGGATTAGTGCCTGATTTTATAGGTACTAAACACCCACAAAAGAGAAACTACAAACCAATGCAGCAGCACAGCCTCCCAAGCCAAAGAAAACTCAGAAGCAGTCCGTATCTTTATAAGTGAAAGCATGCACTTACTCAGAAGCAATATAATCCCCATAATTTAATCTATTTACTGATACTGCCTCGCTTTTAAAAGAGGCCAGATGCTAAAATGACTTACAGTACAAAGCTTAAAAAAGAAAAAATAGTGACAGCAACAAACCAACTCAAACAGTATCATGAGTTAGACTTTAAGCAGTGCTGACCCATTTTACCAATTGCTGTTTGAATTCCGTAATTCAGATTTTAGGCACAGACTTTTAAAAAGAAAAATGCTTAGCCAAATTATCTCTGCAGCCCAGCAGTTAACCTTAGCTTCTGAGGCACCAGTCAAGCTCCAGAACTGCTCCAGCTCTCTCTGTAGCTGCAGTGAATATGAGCAATAGGGAAATTCTGCATCACCCAAATCATAGTTATTCACAAGGGAAACAGTCTCTATGAATCCAAAAGGTAAAAAAGAAAAATGAGACATCTGAATCCATATGCCAGGAACAGCAAAAGACAGACTGGTACCAAAATATTCCAGCCACAAATGGTAATGAGCACAGGGACAGCAAGTACATTTCAGCATCTGATCAGATTCAATGGGACATTTTATTCCTTTGACATTTTTCTTAAAACTTGTGAAAATGACGGGACTTCAGCATCATCTTCTTGGTGTTCTGAACAGCGTGTTCTACTCAGAAAAATCTGTGCATATGAGGGAAATATGAACCCTGCAAATACTGCTAGCTACAAAAGTAGCAATTGCTTCTGGTAATCAAGTTGGGCAAAACACAAAAGCAACACTCCCTAGTGACAGAAAAAGCTGACTTCCCTCATCAACAGCAGCAAAATGATTCCATGAGAGCCCAGCTGAACCAAATCTTCATCTTCACTTAACAATCAATACAAGTTTAAAGAAAATGGATTTCTTTTTCTATTTTGTTGTCTTCATGTCTTGTCCTGGCCTTAATCAACCCACTAAAACCATTACTAATAGTGTCTGCCAGTGCCAGCTTGCAAGAAAACAATAAATAACAAAGAATTACAGTTACATAGAATGACCTGGGTCACCTGATAAATGACACACAAGCAAGGAACCTAACTTGAAATGGGCAAATGTCACTTTAGCCTAGGAAAGAGGCTCCCAATTGTATTTTCACTTCAAATTTGTACAAAGTTGGCAACTGGCAGCCATTGCCTAGACAGTGACCTAGATAGGAATAAAGACAAAGTGACCCAAATAGAGAGGACAGGAACCTCTCTGGGCATCCCTCACCTGCTTATGGAGGATATGGACAGATCAAGCCCCTCTTCCTCTCTGCCAAATAGAAAGGGAGGGAGAGAGAGAGAAAAACCACAACTACCAAGGAGCTTTACAGACACATCAGTATCTGCAGAGTTCTCTTAGCTTCCTCTTCCCATCCATTTAATTAGATGAAAGTGAGATGGATGTAACCAGCTAATCACAGAGATGCCATGAACTGAAGACTGCACAAAGCTTTGCTGCTGCTGAAACAAAGATGGGTACCTTCCACCACGTCCAAACCTTAGCACAGGCTATGGCTCTGCAGATGCCTGCTCTGAAGACCTGAGTAATTTGTTTGAAACCTGTCCCAGGAAGGAGCATGCTGGAAAGCAACAAGGGAAGAGAGATGTAGCAAAAAGCCGGGGGATAAATACCAATCTTTTTACTGATCAGTCCCAGAGGGAAATCATCAGCAGTTTTCACTGTATCTTCCCCATTCATTCCAGCAGGCTCAGCTATGGCTACTGGCACAAACATCTCTGCATCCACCTCTACCCTTTGGGAATCTCTAATCAACAAAAGAGGGTTCTCCCAGGTGGTGTCACGTTCCCAGCTATGCTCTTCCTTTTAAAAATACCAAAATCAACATTTAACTCTTCAAGGAATTTTCATGCCAGGCACAACAATGACTAAGAGGTAAATGTGTTAAGTTAGAAACTTTGTCACCCAGGTGCTAAGTGCCTGCTTAACTTTTGGAATTAAAAAATGTTGAGACAAGGCAGGTCTCTTCTGATCTGCAGATATTAACTAATTTTAAGCCAGAAAATGTGTGGAGAAATGGGAGGAGCTTCTAGGGCTAGGGGAATAGAGAAATCAGTCATATAGTCTGACTATACATGATAAGAGATCATATATAGTCAGAATAGTGTCACATCCAGTAGGTGAACAAGGAGCAACTACCTGAACTGTAGTTATCAAGATGAATCACAGCTATGGAAGCCTGAGAATATTTTATGGGAAAGGAAGAACTAAATTTATGGTTCCTGAATTACAGCACGAGCCTTTTCAAAGTAATATACAATCCAGCCCAAAGCTGGACCAGTACTCAAATCCAACAGTGGTATCCACATGAAAAAAAAAAAAGCTTCATTTAATTTATTTTAACATACTAGAACAGAGTTCTCAAACTGGGCTGCAACTAAATAAACTTAGTGTCTAGAGATGAAACTTTGTAAAAGAAAAAAGGCATAATTACTAAGTGGAACAACATCAGAAGGTTGTTAAGAATTGATCATGGTCATCTTTTACTCTAGCATGAATTCCACCTCCTCCAAAGAATATATCCTACTCCAGGGCCCACTGTCTGTATTGATGTTGAGAGTGTGAACTCGAACAGCACAACATTCTCTTATCTTTAAGCTAATGAAAGTTAGCACATCACACGGCACTCACTTTTCTTTCCGGTTTCTGGATTTCAGGTAACACTGCACAGAATGGCTTAATGACTTCTAAAAATTTTACTGTTCCAGAAAAACAAACACACACAAAAGAGAAAAAAAATACATTAATGAAACTTTGTGAGTTTATAAAACTTCATACAACTTTATTTAACTTCTAAGAGAAAAAAATAAGTGTAAGTAGCACCCTATGAGCAAATTACTTCCTCATGACACGCTGTAATCCAATGTCTGGAAACTAGTGCCCTCTTAAAACAGTTGAAAACAGGGCAAAAACGTGCAAGAGAATTCTTCTTCTAATCATATTGGGCCCTTTTTTATCCCACATCTGAAACCATATTATATGAGTAGTGACACTGTTTTATGTCACCAGAAGTGAACTAAATTGTGCTCCATCTAAAAATAAATTGACCCACTATCAGTCTGTGCTAGTTAAACGCAGACGCAAAGGATACTGACATCAAAAAGTATCCATTTAGAGACTAGCATCTTGTGTTTTACACAAGTATTTAGCCGAGAAAACAATTCAATTGATAAAATGATTAGAAATCGTTATTTAAATCACTGCAACACATTCTGATCAGAACTTCATTTTTGTTTTGTTTTGTTTTTTTTTTTTTTAACTTTTGGTATCTATCTCTTTACAGCTTCTCTTTTAAAAAACACAGAAGATATCAACAGTTGGAGCATTTTTTTTCTGAAATAAATAAATAACCAAAGCACACGTGCTTGGTGGGGAATTTCTACTCCAAAACGCACTTATTATTCCCAGCTTCGACACATGCAGATAGCCACAGAAAACAAGCACCGGCACCTCTCCAAAGAGAAGGCTTTTATTACACTGCAATCCAAGCTCAGTAACATTTGGGTGGAAATGCCAGGTTTACTTTTACACTCTGCTGTGACCTATTGCTCCTGCATCCACCCCAAGCCCCCGAGCAGCCCATCAGCATGCGCATCTTGCTCCGCAGGAGGAGGCACGGCTCCTGTCTGAAAACACTGAGGCCAGAGGGGGGAAAAACCCCCACAGAGGCAGCCCTGCCCGAAGCGGTGCCTC
>NW_008618389.1:0-51276 GCF_000691845.1 Merops nubicus
CCTCCAGCCTGTCCAGGTCCCTCTAGACATCATGTAGCTATCTATCTATAGATGTAGTTATAGAAAAAAAAGACAGAGATGCTTGTGTATTAACACAACTCTAGAATCCAGGATTTTAAGGAAAAACACTAGGATATCCACTGGATTTTGAGCAAGGATAATATTGCAGTAAATAATGAGAGAGTTGCAAGGAATCACTTCAGATGTTTGTTTTTTTTTCTGTTAATCCAAAGCCAATCAATGACACACCTATAAACACAGAATATTTGTCAAGCCATTTATGGCAGCTGTTTTGTCTATTTCAGAACTATTCCAGGGGTCCTGATCCTGCCAGCAAACTCCCTTTTGTAGATATTTGCATTCGTGCAAAATTTCTACCAGACTCAGAGGTTCCACAGGCACAAAGGCAGTTGACCTTGCACATTGAACAGAACTAGAGGTCAGGCAGGTGAGGAGCACTGCCAGCCTATCTCCTGTCCTAGCAATGAGTTGTAAAAGATGTTTTCTACTGCATATATTTGTTATGATGAGAAACATTTTAATGGTTTTTTTGTTTTTTTGTTTTTTTTTTTTTTCATTGAGGACATCCTGCAGCAAGCACTGCTGTGAAACCATCTGCAGATACAAGCTGAATTTCCATTTTCAGGTAGGCAATGGGCATGATAGTGTTCCTTGAAACAGCAAGGTTGCAGAACCACTCCACTAAGACCAAAGAAGAGGCCTTTACTCACTGCAGCCAAAAAAAAATTACAGCTGTTATGACTGTCAGAAGAAAGGGGACTATTAGGTCACCTCTACCATTTCTTCATTTTCCCTGAAGCTTGATATATTTTCCACCTTTGTCCAGCTTCAGTTTAACTCTCCAACATGATAGGACTCACTCTAGTTGCTTTCTTACCACTGTAACAGCTTCCTTGGGAAGGCACTGCATAGGTCAAGCAGAGCTTCTGCTGTCAGGTTGATGTGACCTTCAAATACAAAAATGCCAGAGTTTTATTGTGCTCAATTCACGCTCTTTCTGTTCTTTCCTCCAAGGATTAGATGTTGAAGCTGCTTTTAGGAATAAGGGTTTAGGTCGTGATCGAAAGGAAAAGTGGCCATAGCCTTGAACAGATGCTGGATTAAGTCCTCATCTTGTAACCATTGCTTTTTGTTGCCTGACAGTTAAAGTTGATGTGAAAGAGCCTGGTGAGGAAAAGCTCATTGGAAAGGGCAAATCAGCCTCTCTTTAGATCTGAAACAAGAATGTATATTGTAACAAAACAGGGAAAAGACAGAGGTGGTGGAATGGAGATTTTCTTTACTACCAAGATTGATGCTACACAGACTCACCTAAAGGCAGGTAAGACCTTATTTGTGTGCTTGCTTTCATTTTTCTACTGACCCATGGGAAAGAAACAATAGGAAAAAAGTGAAACATCTAATTACAATCAGGGAAGGGAACATCTCTGTCACAGGGATAGCTGAGGCTGGGTCTCTGCTGTGTTTTGCAGGCACAGGGGCAGGTAGGTGAGGTGACAGTCCCCACTGCTCACCTCACAGGCACCTCGGCTCTGACATGATGGATAGCCAGGCCATTTGGCAAGGTCAAAAGAAATTTCCATAGCACAGATGGGAAAAATGCTGAGAGACTGCGTCATTGCAAACCTTTTCTTTTTTTTCAGTCACACAGGGGAAAAGAATGATTTATCCAGGTGGGATGTATTTCTGCAGCATGAATTTTTTATGTCTGGGCCAAGCTGTTTTGCTAACCTTTCAAGGCAACAGAAGTGGAAAGGCTATGCCTGAGGAATACAGGCTCTAAGCACGGGGTCCTAAACACCTTTGTGCTTGGCAATATATCACAGGTGGCTGGAAGCTCACTCAAGCCAGAGAGACATCAGGACCAAGACATTAGTAGTATGTTTGACCTTTTCTGCTCATGCTGTCTTCCTCAGGCAAATTGTAGACTTCGAGGTTCAAAGATTTTTTGTCCTCGTGGCATTTGGCTTGTTATAGGGCCTGAGGAGAAGGATGATGGTCAAACTGAGTGGCAGATGAGAGAGCGATGGAGAGGAAAGAGGAATGGCATAAGGAATGTGCCTGCTGAATCTCTGGGTCTTAAGAAACAATTCCTGGGTTTCTTTTCCCAAGCTGAGTCCTTCACTTTCACATACTATTACACAGGTTGCTATGATGGTAGAAAGCTAGACATGGCTGCCTATCCCTTCCTATCTTCTATCCTACATTTCCATAGCTAAGAAGAAAGCTTTCCCTCCAGTCATCAAGTGCATATAGCCAGAGCAGGGGAGCTATGTCAAATTAATTGTGTGTGCAAGCAAAGAGAATACAGAATTGGTTTGGATTTACAGCTGAAACTCTCTCCTCACCTTTTGGAAATAAGACGTAAAGAAGATCCTACACATCACTTTAAAAACAATTAAGGAAGATCAGGATGACCACAGTCATATGGACAATCACTCCAGGAAGCAGGAAATGCAGAATAACTTTGGGTTTAAGTAATTCTATTGTTTCAAACAACAGTGTGCGTGTGGCAGATTATATACACAACTGCAATTATTCCCAGCCTCTTTTCCTCCCTTTCCAAACAGTGTGAAAGTGTATTTTAAGCTCTCTGGTACTCTAGAACAACTAACACATGGGAGACATAGTGAGCTACTGTTCTTCTAGGTCAGCCATGGAGACGAGAGGACAGAGAAGATATAAGACACATTGAAAGCATAAATAATTTATGTGGATAAATATTAATTACACATCATGATTGTAGGTAAAGATCATTCTTGCAAAGAAAAACAAAACATAAGAACCTGCAGTATGCTTGTATCGTATTAACCTAGATATCTAAGCTTATACTTAAACAACTAAATGATCAACTGACCTTAGAGAATACTCAGGACTCAGCAACTATTAATACTACTCAGTTCTTTTGGGCTTTCTGTGGAATCTCTCAACACTGAAAAAAAACCAAAAAACTGACCAAAGGGATATTTCAGACCCTGTGACTTCATCCTCAGCATAGAAACCTGGGGAAAAGGAAGGCAGAAGTGGACATTCACAGGGATGGGGTTTGTCTCCCCATGTCACTGTTCCATGTGAGGGAGCCTGGCTTTCCTGAGGATGACTGAACACCAGCCTGCCCATGGGAAATGCTGAATGAATTCCTTGTTTTGCTTTGCTCAGGTGTGTGGTTTTTGCTTTTCCTATTAAACTGTCTTTATCTCAACCCATGAGTTTTCTCACTTTTACTATCCCAATTCTCTCCCACACCCCACCCAGGGGGGTGAATGAGTGGCTGTGTGGGGCTGAGTTGCTGGTTGGGGTTTAACCCTGACAAAACTGCTTTCAAGGTCACAGACTGGGGTCATTCTGTGTCTGTGCTAGTTATCAAGTCAATTAAAACCAATATACAGTCTCATTAAAAAAAAGAAAGATTGTAAAAAAAAGCGTCCCACATTTCTATATGAAAAAAAAAGATATTAAATGGCAGTTTGCAGACTATCATTGCAGCTGGTCTCTGCAGTCTGTTTTTCAGTTTCAGATGTTTGCCCTAGGCCTGTGACAGTCACATCTTATTACGTCCTCTCAGTAGTGACCATCAGGGGCAGAAAGCACCCAAGCAATTCTGGCCCTTGGCTAATTATTGCCACAAGAAACACACAGTTCTTGTATCCTCTCCATCATTTAGCTTTCTGTAGATGCATGGAAAAGACCTTGAGAAGGAGGAGAAAAGCCTGGCTTATATTTCTCAAGAAGAAAAAGTTTTCAAAGTGTGGGGCCAGACCCAAGAAAATAACAAGCTCACTGGGGCTCTAGCAAAGTCAGAGTATAATTGTCAGAGGTATTGGAATATCCTGAAGTTCTTTTATTGCTGTCTAAGGGAAAGACAAAAGATGGTGTTTACACCTCCACTCCCATCTTTCCTTAGTGCTATTGCATCTTCACCATAACAGCCACAAGAGGTTGTATGTCTAGACAGTAAACAAGGTTTACAGGATCTGTGCTGGTCTCCCACATTGTCTTGCTGAGCAGAGTCAAGCAAGTCACAATTAACTGCCTGATTATAAATTAGGTGTTGTCATGCCCACCCTGCAGGGGCAATGTCCAGAACAATTGGCATTAGAAAAGACCATCAGGATCCTTGGAAGCAGGCTGTAATTTTTGTGCCAAATGTTGGTAGGAATAGGAACAGAAGGGAGCCTGAACCATCATGTTTGAAGCCACATGCATTTGACAATATAGCAAAGCAAAGTTCAGGGGAGTTCAGAGCTGGAGTTTTGGACCAGGTCTCCTCTGTGTGGAACAAGACAATTGCAAAATACATTTTCTAGGTTTTGTTCTTTTGTTTTTTTCCCCCCCCCTCCTCTTTCTCTTCTCTTTCTTCCTTTCTGTATCACCAGTTCACCTTCTCTTCTCCCAGTTAAGCTCTACAAACATCCTTATGATCAGACTTACATCTGATCTTATCTTTGTAAGATTCAAAACCAATAAATGTATGGAATGAAATGTCTGTAATGCTGAGAAAAGAGCTGCTGTTCTATATAGATGAATTTTTATACTGTTTCTGAGACTCAGCCTATTGTGCCAATGTAAAAATAACAGACAATAAGTAGGAAAAAATTGTCCATGTTTCTTTTTCTCTATATATTAGGGCAGGCTCATATAGTGAGGTGAGAAACTGACTGGCTGAAAATGAAAAAAGGTAACAACATGGCATTTTGGTCATCCTGTGGAATTCCTTGTCACAGAATTTTGGTGATATGAAAGTCATGGAGACGTGAGAAGCTAATGGGCCCATCAATGCAAGTAAAATCTGTCTCTGGTTGTGACAGCTCTTCTGAGTCACAAAATCCCTGATATGCAGATGCCTGAAACCTGGGAATATGTTCTGGCAAAGTATTTCTACACTCATTCTGTTCTTTCAGTCTTTTTTAAGAATCCACTAGCAGCCATGGTCAAAGACAGGATCCTGAGCTGAATAGAGAGGTGATCTGATCCAGTTCTTAGGAGAAAAAAATCACTGCTTTGAGTAGGCCAGATCTTTTCCAGGAAAGAAAATATTTTCTGGATAGTTGTGATCTGTCTTAGACAGCTTTCCATTGGCATTTCCCAGGTCCAGGGTGGAACTTTTATCTATGCTGTGTAAATTTCTTGGCTTGTTTTTTGCTTACAAACACAGTGAAAATTTATTTAAGAAAAAAAGTTAATTTGGCAACTATTGTTCAGATGTTTCAAGTTGTTCTACAGAATGAATTCTGAAATAAAATCTCATTCTGAGTTAGAAAAAAATTTGATTTTTTTAAAATTATTCTAACCAAAACTTGATTATAATATATAGCTTTGAGCTCGTAGGCTTGATTATTTTTGTATTCTATTCTTTTTAGCTTGATTTACCACCCAGGTGGTATCAGTCAAACTCAGTTTGCTTTTTTAGTGTGACAAAGGCTAAAACAAAGTAATAATTAAACCCAAATATACCTCCAGCAGTAGTACAGTGGAAAAGCTGCCCTCCAAGGAGTCTGCCTGCATTACCCATAGTCATGTTTGTAAGGAAAGACCAATCTTCATCAAGCTGCAATCCTGTTCCATCATTTTGCTGGTCTTTTGTCTTTCTAATGTGATGCAGTAGCACTGCTCTGGACTCTGCACTTGTTTTAATATAATAGTGCTCTCCAAAATCATGGAAGTAACTATCCCTGAAGCCATGTGTTTCTGTTTAGATTTATTCCTGTAGCTTCAATGAGACACAGTGCTCCTCACTTCCCAAATAAAATAGGGAAGAGAATGAAACTTGGCAGTGAGACATGGCAAAAATCAGTAGGTGGCCTGTAGATCTTACCTGCAGCTATAAAAAAGGGCCTGATTTGTGTGGTGAATGGAACACATAAAGCAATAACAATTCTCATCTATTGGAACAGAAGAAT
This sequence comes from Merops nubicus, assembly GCF_000691845.1. Lineage (NCBI taxonomy): Eukaryota > Metazoa > Chordata > Aves > Coraciiformes > Meropidae > Merops > Merops nubicus. The sequence goes on from NW_008618389.1 coordinate 5,922, forward strand.
GTCATCTATCAAAACACACAGTAATCTTGGTTTTAAATTCTGTATGTTCAACAGCCTCTAATATGTGTTAGTTTGCTGATGCTGGACAATACGCCAAAGGCATCAGTGGATTGTAATCACACAAGAAAAAGGATGAAAGAAGAGCAAACACAGCTGGGGAGAGACATGTCCCTTTCCAAGTAAAAAGGTACTGACAGCCATGAAAAGTAAGGACAAGAAAAAAAGAGACAAAAGGATAGCTGGGCTAGGTAAAAAAAGGTACTCAAGAAAACAAAATGACACAAAAATCCAAGTAACTATGGCATCCTTCCAGCTCTCAACAGGAAAACAATTCAGAAAACATCATAGTCAAGAAAAACACATGTAACTGAGAGATTTTTTTTTTAAAGTGTGTATGAATAACAACATGCTGCTACTCATGAACAAAGTATACTTGACACAGGCTGGCTTCCTATCTTCTTTACAAGATGAGCTTGAAAAAGTAAAATTAAATAGATTTTAAACTGCACTGCGGCTAAGAAAGAAGCACACAGGCAGTAGAGGCTCCATCTGTGGCACTCCAAGGACCACCATCAGCTGTGGTGTGTCCAATGTAGGAACGTGAGAGGTCAACATCTGCCCAAGGCCAGAAGCTGTGCTGCCTGATGGGAAGCCAAACAGACTCCATCTATGGGGCTGAGATAAAAATATGGTTGTTCTCTATGTTTCTTATCTCTCCAGTGGCTGCAATATGTCTTCTCTGTTTTGCTTTTCACACATAATATAGCATATAGTATCTCCAGGTTTCTGTATGCTGTTTGTCATAAATTGAAATCAGTTTTCAACTTCTGCTGTTCTGATGGAACTGCTACTGTCACCAGGGAGGATAATATTAAGAAAAAGGTCCTTGCATGAAACAGCACTCTACTATGACAGTTACAGGCCAGTTATTTGAGCCTGGGATTGAGTAATCTCTTAATTCTAATCCTAACTCAGCAAAACAGCAACACTCCTTCAGCTTCTTGGCTTTTTTTTATGCCTTATGCAGCAAATGCAGGTAAACCAATAAGCACAGAGAAATTGCTCCTTTAGAGCTTGATTGTCGAGTGGTTTGACCCTGACTAGGTGCCAGGTGCCCACCAAAGACATTGCATCACTCCCCCTCATCAGCTGGACACAGGAGAGAAAACAGACAGATTTAAAGAAAATTTATATCTTGTGGGCTGAGATGTGGACAGGGAGAGATCACTCAACGATTGCCATCAGGGGTAAAACAGGGTCTTTTGGGGGAAAATTTATTTCTCACCAATCAAATCAAAGTAGGATAGTGAAAAATAAAAACTAAAACATCTTGCCCCCACCCCTCTCTTCTTCCCAGACTTGACTCCTTCCCCTTTCTTTAATATGTTAGCTCAGAGGCACTACCACCATCACTTGGCCAGTGGCAGGTCCATCTTGGATCTGGTTGGCCCTAGCTCTATTTGACATAGGAAAAGCTTATGGAAGCTTCTCACAGAAACCACTCCTGTAGCCCTCCCCACTACCAAATCCTTGCCATGTAAATCCAATACAGAGTAGTAAATAAATTGTGGATATTTGACTGGTAGCACTTGCTCTCAAGCTGTCCTCTTCGAGTTAATTTCCATGGAGAAATAATTGGTTTTCTAGTATGATAAAGACAGAATTATTCTTGGTTTGCCATCACAGATTCCTGCCAATGTCTCATTTCTGCTTCTTTTTTTTTATTATTATTATTATTATTATTTCCATTCAACACTGCTTTATTGAATTACCTTTCAAAATAGTGGCATTAACTTTGGTAAATAAGAAACTGCAAATGTTTCCAAGGCTAGGGCAGAAAGTCCATTAGGAATGCCTCCAGTGCCTTCCTGAGCAGTGTGCTGTCTGGAGAATTTCACCCTTATCTAAACTGTTTGCAAATTGACAAGGGTATCTTGACATTTCGTGTAAGGACCTGGCCACAGCCTAGATAATAACTGCTGCATTATTTTCCTTTTTAATTGAAATTTAATTGAATACTGTGCTGATAAAGCACCCAATTGATTATTTGCTTCTTGCCTTTGTGCCACGGGTAACATGCTTTGAGATTCTCTGGCTCGCTAAGTAGCTCTCCTGCCAACAGAGCCAGTGGGAAGTTTTCCTTAACCCTTTTTTAATCCCTTTGAATGGCTTCTCCAGAAGCCTGTGCATCATTTAAAGTCTGGGGTTTTTTATGTTTATTGGTTTTGGTTTTGTATGTTTATTAGGTTTGTTTTGCTGCCTTTTTTCTTCTTGTTTTCAAATACTATAAGTAGGAAGAGTGTAGCAGTGGCCTCATTGTCAGGGAGGTACTGAGAACATAAGGATCAGTGCTGCATTTTCTGCATTCAGTCATTTAGGGTCAGGAACAGGAAGGGACTCACCTACAGTGATGTTCTGGTAGGCATTTAGCCCCTAAATGAAGCCACAGTCTTTAACAAGGTGGCAAAGGTCCCCTCCCTGAAACAGAGCTAGAGAGATGCCTCTCAGGAGTGGTTTTCAGGGGTTCAGACAGTGACATATTTGCATATCATGCACCTTCACTATGACCATATGTCCTCAAACCACAACACCATATTATTTGTTTACCTAGGTGGTTCATATAAGATACAGAGAAAGGCAATAAAGTGGCTGGAGATATGTAATTGCTTTCCAAGATGAGAAATTAAATAGACTGAGATGCCTCAATCTGAGAAAAGGGGCTTGAAGGTGAAGTTTATAAAGCTATGAACAACATGAAAGAAAGTGAATAGGGAAATACCTCTTCATTTACACAGGCAAGGAGCACCCAAAGACATTAACAGGCAGCAAGTTTTAAATAAATCAACACTAAAACTGTAGAAATAGTTGCCACACAATGGTACAGATGCCTAAAAAATAGATAGATTTTTAAAAGAGAATAACAAAATAGTTGGAAGGAAGGTCCTTCAGGGCCTATTAAGTATGAATATTTGGATTCAACATCTGTTTCAGAAAAAAAAAAAGCAAAAACAGTCTACAGATTGCCAAAATCTGGTAGTTATTACTGAAGGGGAATAGTGTAGAGAATATCCCTGGATATAAGCTTTTTTTTTTTTTTTTTTTTTTTCTTTTTAACTCATTCCTAAATGTTTTGAGACTGCACTTGCAAAATAAAATTTAAATGCTGGTATATGTGTCTGCACTTCAATTATACCCAGTGCCACTGCAGTCAAAACAATCACTGAAATGTGGAAGGGGATTCAGCTCCCACATCCCAGAAACTTTCAGTGGGTGAGCAAAACTCCCTCTGGAGGGTGCAGTTCAGTCATTTAAACACAGATTGGTGCTGCCTCAGATGTCCTATCAGTACTGAGTGCCTTCTAGTTGGTCCTTTAGGATGGCATGAGTGTTCAATAGATCTTGTGTCATGTCCAATACCATGGAGTTCATCTAGGACCTGTGAAAAGGACCTCTTTGTGTTTAGACATTTAATTGTGTCTCAGACTTTAATTAATCTTACTGGTCATTGTGAGAAGAAAAGTAGTAGAATGGATGAACCTCAGGGTTTTTTCACTATCACCATTCCTATGCTCTCTTTTGTCTCCACTTCATAGCTATAAAGTGGACAATAGTATTTTCCTATTTTTTTGTATTATGGTATTTGGGCCCAAATCTGCAGTATAAGCAATAAAACCCTGCTCCATACAAGTATTTAAGTCTTCTCAACAGCAAGAGTTAATCACCCAAATGTCCTAGTAGATGTCACCCCACTCATGGCTACCATGAATATAGCTCCTATCATATATTTATTTAGCAGTCTAGATGTTGAATCTCCTTCTTCACCAGGACCTGCAGCATCTAAAGCTGCTTATCCATCTCCTTGTGAACAACTAGGTAAAGGAACACAAGGCAGTTCTGGTAAGATGTTTCTTAAGATCTCAGTAGGGTGCTAGTTTCTCTAGTATTCCTGTTTGTTACGAGAGCAAACACGTTAAACATATTGTTTTAAAGACTGCTCCTGGATATTTGTTAGTTTTGATGCGAATGTAATATGAGGATTTTTCTTTTTTGTTACCTGTTGCTTCTGTCTCATTCTTTTCATAAACTCACCCTAAAAACAGAATAACTTGTTAGTTATGACTTAGCATGTAGGGGTCTCACAAGAACATTTTGCTGGCAACATCCCTCCTGTGAGTATCCACATCCCCACATTTCCTGGCACACCACCTAAGTGAGTAGGGAACTAGTGAACACCAGCTGCAGCATAAATCCCCTGGAAGCACTGGCATTCATCACGATAGAAACTCCTTAATCTATCTCTAAATCAAGCTCTAACTTATTATCTGATGAGTAAAAAAAAAAAAAAAAAAGATATTTTTGAGTCACATAGTTGAATCAAGCAGCATCCCACCTCCTGAGTGGCACAGAGTTAGAAATCAAAGCCTTTTATCTCAGCATATGACACAAACCAACACATAAATCCAAATCTTTTCATCCTTACTTTGTTCCTAGGTATTTTCTCTTCTTCTAATTATGTTTCTCTCCCATCCTAATAAAGTGTACTCTATTTAAGCACACTATGAATATATAGCTCTTCAATTTCTTCTCTGCACAATAGAGTGAATCTTAAAGATTTTCAATGAAATAAACATGCAAGGAAGACAGCAACATAAGAATGCAGCTAATAGGCTAGACTCTAATTTACCTGCAAGTCTCTGTAGCTTAGCTGACTGCAGGTCACACTTCCCTGATTGATACCAGTTGATAATTTCACCCTTTCCATTTAGATATTAAAGGAGGTAATGCAAATACTGAACTCAAAGCCTGATCAGATAGTGGAACAATTTGCTTAATGAGATAATTACGGCCTTAGTACGACCTTCCTGGGAAGCTGATCTGTGTGTACAATTAAATGAGTGCACAGACCTGTCCTGGTCCGTGCAATGAACTGAACTAAATAGCTCAGGATTTCCAGCTCTGTGGTGCCCAAATGATGGCACCTGGGCTATGTGTGCATATATACATATGGATATATGTATCTGTATGTGTGCACATGTACTGGTGTGCTCTCTACCTGCACTGCATCATCAGATTTGTTGTTTCTGCTACCAATAGAAGTGCTGCAGTGATCATCCCCATACTGCCTACCTTTCGTTACATCCCTCTCTGCATGCACCAGGGAAGAACTGGACTTAGTAGCTGCCATGAAACCAATTTTTGTTTCTTTTCGACTAGATCCAGAGCCCTGTGTGGCTTCTTGCCTTCGTCAGCTCATTTGGATGCCTTGGCTCGTTCAGGAGAGGTACAGTATTCTCTATGGAAGTACCACTACATGCAGCATATAGTTGAGGCACTCCAAAGCATACCTCAGGAGCTTCCAGATTTGTAGCTAGCCCCTGTTTAGTATTTGTGATACGTGTTGGATGTGTTGACTTCTGTACCTTTATACTTCTTGATTATTTCACTCAGTGCCTGTACGAGGAAAGAGGGTAACTTTAAAATTATTTTCATCTCTGTTGCATATTGAATGCAAACCATGCTGCAAAGGAGAAAAGGGAAAGGATATTAAAAAATGGAAAAGACATCTGAGTATATGCACTGTGGACAAATGATTTTAAAAAAGAAACCTGTCATCATATTGGTTGCCTTCCCTAGTGACTAGAACTCTCTCCTGATCTAAATTATTTGGAATTGGGTTGTTACAAAGGCTCTGAGGAGTTGAATCCAAAGGGATCTTATTAATACAGACCACTTTGACTTTAATATCAAGAGCTGTCCTTTTATTAAAAAATATCTATTTTTTTTAAGTAAAAAATTTATTATTTGTACTAAAAGCCAAAATAAACATGTTTTCTGGTGATTGATGATGGCATTTATATGCTTATATATAAAATATACACACTCTTCTAAATTCCTTACACATAATATAATCATAGAATCATTTGCAAACTTTTTCTAAAGCAATACTGTTGATATGTGTTAAAGTTTGCTTATTTTTTTTTATTGTCATTCTTTTTTTTTTTTTTTCTGTCTTCATCAAGGTAGCACCATGTGTGACATACAGAAGACAACAGAAATACCTGCTGGCTGTGCTCATCTCATTAAGTGTGTGCCCTCAAAAGAAAATAAACCCTTACTAATGGGTAGTGCTCTTCAAGTGCTGCTTTAGTGATCTGACTCAGGCCACCCATGATGATAAATAAATGATTCTTTATAATTTTCACTAGTTTAACTACCAGGTTCCAGCAAAGCTACAGTAACTACTTCTGTAGCCAGCACAGGCCTAGGGCTTGGAAGTTTTGCAATAATGTGGTCCGATCAGGTTTGCCTGTGACACCCAAGGAGACAGCTGAAGATGGAGGAAAGCATGAAAGATGTCCTTCCACAGATGGTCCCATGTCACTGTAGAGTAGCTAGCCACAGCTTCATGCTGTAGTCCTTTCTCCACCCCGTGGTTTAGCAGTCCATGTATGATTCAGAGCTTCAGCTTCCCCTTCTCCCCTCCGTTCTGCATACAGAGCCTCAAATGCCAGGTGCAAGTTCAACAGCAAATCCTTCACCAGCTGGCTGGGCACACATCTAAAAGAGAACAGAACTTTTGTTTCACACCTGATAGCCAGAGATATTCCAAGCAGGGTAGTTTTAGGATTTTTGCTCCTAGCTGAATTCCCAAAACCCTTAACCACACAGTCTGACTTCTCCCCCTATCTCCACAGCTGTTACTGTTTTTATATGATCTGTCCTCCCCAAAAGTCTTCTGATTAAACAAAGACACGAACAACCCTCTGAAAAGCTTAGCTTTTGTGATTTAGGCAGCTGGTCTCAGGGGAAGCTGATGTGCTCTGGAGTTCTTCCCCCTAACCCAGGCAGCTACCTGAAATGCCCCCATCAAGCTCCCCCAAGAGCTCTGTATAAGCACGGATGAGAAACAGCAGGTCTGCAAGTGACTCAGCACAGACAGGGGCTGAATTTATTCATGTAAGTACTTTCTTGACTCTCCAAGGAGCCTGGACCAGCTTAGCTCTTAACTGTTCCTTCTGCTAAATACCTGCAGTTCACAGGGGTGAATCCAGCTTTGTACGTATAGATCTATGGCTTCAAGAGGGGTGAGAGCTCAAACACGTCCTTCTGCTTGGCATTTCCCACTGTGAAGGTGGCTCCCTACTTGGCACAGAGTCAAAGAATCACCCATGAGAGGTACTGAGCATGGACTGTGTGGGGAGCCTTGGTACCTTGCTGACATAAACACCATTCAAGTGGGTGTAGAGCTCTAATACCTACCCCAGGGATCTGAATTAAATGTTCTAAGAGGTCTGTGAACCTCTTAGAAAACTTGGGGTGAAAACCTTCCATGGACACAATGCACTTTGCATCTTGCCAACATGAGGTACGATGCAAGCACAACCTGAAAAAGAAAAATCAAAGGTTGTGAAAATTACTCCATTATTATAATGTAGCAGTTGCAGTTGATAAAAAAGTTATGTTGCCCTGTTTCTATGGCAACTACATTTAAACCTTCCTATTGCTAGCTGGATCATGTAAAAAACTCTGAACTTATAGAAAGGAGTTCACCATTAATTTTCTCTTTTTTTATCTCTGGATATTATGCAAAGTGTTATAAATATTTATAAGTATTTAACTTAATCAGCAATGCCTGTGAAACTAATTATTCTATTAGCAGGAGCATTCAGGTACGGGGCCTGAATGGGAAGATTTATTCTGTGAACAAGGGTGGGACTGGGAGAGTATGGAGGAGGGTGAAATACTTCTTTCACTGTTTCCACAGTGATGTTTGGTTTAATAACTTAAAATTCACAACTCTTTCCTTCTACAAGGAAAGCAATTTCCCTCCTATTATTTTCCTTTTGTTGTACTGTGCAGGCATCCTCTCTAGATTGCCTTGAAGTGTTGGTGAGTCTGCTGATAGAAAGAATGAATATAATTGGAAAAGGAGAGTATTTGCAAACAATCTGGTAATTAAACACAAACAAAAAAAAGTTCTATTATATTTTAGCAACTCTAGGAATCAAAACAGGGCATCCAAAGTTCAGTGTGAAATAAACAAATGAGATTTCATACCTTTGCTGGGGGCAAAAGCTCAAGCAAATATTAAATGATGTAAGGATTGTGTGCCACCCATGTGCCCAGATATGTATTTATGACTGTGCCCACGTACACATTTATGACTTCTGCTGTGCAAAATTTACACCATAAGATCAATGCATTACGTGAATACACATGATCATGGTGACTACAACCTAATCAAAACTTGACCTATAGCCATGTTACTCAGTGGACAGATGCCAACAAACTGTGGGAGCAAAAATGGATAATTTCACTATGTCATATTTTATGACGTTCACATTCTGACTTTCACAGGCTTTTTGGCACCCAATGTGGGGCACGAAGGGTTGAGATAACGAGAGAATCTGAACAAAGTATGTTAAAACAATCTTGTTATACAAATTTAATTTTCCTCTTTCGGTATTAGTTAAAGGGTGCCTGTCCAAAATGTTAATTAATTTGCTGGCATGTTGGTCCCATGTTAATTCCTGTCTTCTGCCTGTGTGCCCTGGGATGGTGTTTGCCATCTCTGGGGAGTGCGTCAGGCGTCTGTCCTGTGCCACTGGGTGACAGCAACTGATGAGCTGACTGTGTCACTGCCTGTGAGGTTAAACGTGTATGGGTATGTCCTTGTCATTTTTCAGTGATCTCACCCAATCTGTGGGTGAGATGGGGCAGGAGACCCCCTCAGGTTTTGAGAGATCTGTCTATCCTTGAGACTTCCAGGCCAGCATGGTCTCCGTGATGTGTGTTTGAATGTTTGTCAAGTTTTGTTTAGAGTCACACAATACATCTCTAAGAACATTGCCCAGAGGTCTGTCCCAGGCCTGGATATTTAAGAACAGCAGGGGGTGTGGGAGAGTTTGGGCAAGTGCCCAGGCCAGTGGTCACCCCGATGTTCTGGGATTTCATCCCTGAACAAGTGCAGAGTCCTGATGAACTGGTAAAGCACAGTCAGTCCTGTATCAGTACTTCTGGGAAGGTTCCTGGACTCTCTGGAGCGTAATACAGCCTGTATTTCAATAAAAGATAACACTGTTCAGAAGTGGTTACTTCTCTATGAATTCCAGTGAATTAATCTGCTAAATAAAGTACAAAACTATTGCTTCCAAAAACCAAGCCAATCATGTTTAAGAGGATGAATTTCAAATGAAAAAATAATTTCCACGTCAAAGGTTTCTCTTAATACAAAACTCTATTTAAAATGGATCTGAGTGTTGCTAGTTGTTTATAGCTCATTGTACTGCAAAAAAATTTATATGCAGCTTATCAAGTAGAAGCTCTGGCTGCAAGTATGTGTATGGAATTGATACTGTGCTTGAAGAGGTATGGAAATTATAAGAGTTTGATACATGTCATCTGCACTCTCAAGTATATTGTCCATGTTTGGTAGATGGCATATATTTTTCAGCTGACTTCCATAGTGAAATGCAGCTGTTGGTTTGTGTCAAATCAATAAAGATCTAATTACAGTAAATGTAAAAGAATTATGAATAAATGTCATACAAAGTAAGTATTTGATAGAAGTGTCTAAGCTCTCAAAATGAACAGGGGGAACTCTGAGGAGAGGAGAGGGGACAGGGAACAAACAAAAAACCTAAAAAATTTCTGCCAAAACATCCCAAGAAACCTTTCCAAATTGTTTCTTATGACAAAAGCCTTTTGCTTGTTTACTGTATCTCTGTAATTACCATTTTACATTCATACAAACAAAAAGGAGTAGATCCTCATCTGGTTTTAGCTGTTGTTAATTCATTGGACTTAATGAAGTTGTATTGGGTTCTGCTCTGAAGCATCCTAGAATGACCTATTAATGACTTATTTGCCTTTTTGCTATTCACCAGCCAAAAAAAAATTCTAAATGAGACATTACAGAGCATGTATCTTCTTTGGCCTTCATCTTGAAATTTGATCTAAATGAGGCACACTGTCCTCAGGTCTGTCCTTGTAAAATAAGCAGCAGCAAAACACAGTCTAGAGCATCAGGCCCATAAACATCTAGACTTCTTCAGTAGCTGCCATGTTCCTGGGAAGAAATTTCATCTGGATCAAACGGTGCTTTCCCTTGTACATGCTTCAAAGGATATCATCATGGAAGGACTGCTCTAGACAGGAGTGGGAAAGGTGGCTTCTTCATCTCTTGGTGGCTAGCAGCTTAGCCATATCAACCATTGCCCTCAGACACTGGCTTGTTTTATTTAATAGTATGGACATCCTTTTCTCACAGAACCCCATTGACTGATGCAAATTTTAATGTGATTTTCAAGCTTAGTATAAAACCTCTCTCGTACAAAGGGGAAGATGTGCCTTATACACAGCTTATAATGGTGATGTTTTATAAGAAAGATCTAAAAAAGAAAGTGTCAACCTGGTCGTCACTTCTTTTGGTGAAAAAGATATGTCTGCTGCTATTACTATAGAATGGAATTAACTTGCAGAGAATGAGATTCCTGTCCGCTTCCAGCTGCTTTCCTGCATGCATTTGACAACATGCTGTGTACCCATGACACTCTGTCTATACTTCTCAGAATGAGTTTGACATCCAGAGTGCTTTTCATAGCTGATATTCACATATTCTTGCTGCATTCTTCATTTGGCACCTGGTACTATGCTGAGGCTGCCTAAAGGTTCACCGCCCCTCATAGATACCAGAATAACATCAGAGGCATGACTGAGGCTGGGAGGGACTTCTGGGGGTTGTGTAGTCTAAACATCTTTCCAAAGCAGGGACAACCAGACTTCATTGCTCAGGGCTATGTCCAGTTGCATTTTTGAGTATCTGCAAGGACAGAGACTCCACAACCAATGTGGACAACCTGCTGTGATTTGGTGACTCTCACAGTAAAAAAAAAGACTCTTCTTATGTTTAAATGGAGTTTCCTGCATTTCAAATGGTGCCCACTGCCTCTTTTCCTGGCTCTGGACACCACTGTTAATGGTCTGATTCTGTCTTGTTTATTGTCCCCTCATCAGGTACTTCTAAGATCCCTCAGAGCTCTCTCTTTAAGCTGAACAGTCTCAGCTCTCTCAGTCACTCCTCATATGATAGGTGTTCCACGTCCTTACCCATCTTTTCAGGTCCTCAAGAAGTGTAGTGTTACTTTTCTCATGGAATTTTTGTGAGAGAAGTGTGCAGACTGAAGAGACAGGAGTATCCACAGGAGACCACATCCACCAGTTTGGCAAGTAAGCATTCCCTTGAGGTCCTCCAGATCCCATGGAAAGGATCATTTGAGTCACGCTACTGAGAATGCTCCAGCAGCCAAGTGCTGTGGACTAGCAATACATTCTGCCAAAGCCCTTTTCTAAGGATCTTCCTCTTCCTATATAGCAATAAAAAGTAAGCTTTGGTCACTAGTTCTCGTTCTGTTGTATTCTCTGTTATGCCTTGGGCTTTTTAGAAAACCAATGTATATACTTGGGAGAACCTTAGTTCTCATTTCTAAAGGGACAGAATCCAAGATCTAGCTTGGCATCCTTTGGATAAGGGAATATTGTTTTTCACTTTAGGCTCTTCTCTGTGTATATGTAAAGGATGACTCTACGTGGCTACAGCAGGTGACTAAGCACTCTTTATTGTCAAGGGAAGGTAGAGAAGGCAACAAGGTCTGCCCGAGCCAGTCACCCTGGATCAGGGCTTCAGTTTATGGCTCTAGATGCTGCAAAATTTGTAAACAGGAGAAAATGCACCCTAGGGTACAGAACAGCTCTAAATGGCAGCATTGTGTTTGGTTCAGTTTCTCCACTGCATAGCATACATTTCCCCAGGCTCTGCAACAGAAAATCCAACATAATGAAGTAGTCATTGAGAGGACAGGCCCCAGTCAGGAATGCTTCCAGAAAGAGTAGATATGGCTGTACAGTTGGTTGCCATTGTTTCTCCCTAATATGACTAATAATATTTCTAGTCATCCATGAGCAATTATTTGCTAAATGTCTATGTGTGTATGTATATAGTGAGCCCTATCTGATATTTTGACTTTTTTTTTTTTAATATGAAAGCAATGTCAGGTATTCCATGGAGAAGAGGTTACAAGAAAAATGGGCACATAAATATTCAACTACAATGCTAAGTGTTCTTTTTTAAAACAGCAACAGGCAATAAAGGCTGAAAACAGTCACATGACTGGATTTGAGATGCAAAGCAATATGCAAGAAAATAGCAAAATCAGGTGGCTGATCTTCAGCAGAGATACAGTTCTTGGTAGATTCAGCCATTTCCTCTTGTTATTGCCTTTGATGTGGAAGGCATTTCTCCTCACTTAAGTTCAGGTGGACCACTATAGAACTGTCAAACACGGATGCCAAAGGCATGGATTTCAGTGGAACTGTGCATATGCACATATTTAAGAGCAGAGGTCATCTCTGATTTGACCAACAGGTTGCAAAGTGGAAGGGGAAAGCCAAAGGACCTCTTTCATACTTATTTCTTAAGGTCAGTTTCTTGCATATTCTTAACATTAACTTCTGATACCTGTTTTTCCTTTAAATATGCACATCTAAATTCATACCCATGATCCTTTCACACAAGCTCTTTGATCCTTACTGCCCTCCCTGGAAAACAGACCATCTTCTCTCCCTGGTTACTTGGCAACATGAGGTAGCAGCTTTAAGGACCAGATCCTGCACTTATTCTCCCCTGTGTAGCCACAAGGATTTCAAATAAAAGGCAAAACTCACGTAAAGAAGAAAAGCTTGAGGAACAAAGACACAGATTATGAGGTTTAAAGCTGACAGAGTCATAACAGGATGAACTTATGTTATTTAAAAAGCTTCAGGAACTTGCAAGTTTGTGGAGGTGGCACCACCCTTGTGGTTCTCTTATCTGTCCTCCTTTTAAGTAAGAGCTGCAAATCTCCTCAGTATATTGTTTTCTTTTGGGTATGCTGGATTTCTTTTCACATTTATCTCACCAGCTGGCCTTCTTCTGGCAAGCAGCTAGGAAATAAAGACATAATCAAGAAACAGGCAGGAGAGACAGTCGTAGCTGGTGGTTGGAGTGTAGGACAACAGGGTTCTCTTCCTGTCTCTGTCAGAAATTTATTGTGCACCTTTGAACAAGGACTTTAACTTCTCTTTAGTTAATGCTGCTTTGCAAAGGGTGGTTATTCCAGGGGCCACAAACACAAAAGGATTTGGATGCCTGACGTGTGCGATTGCACCTTTCAGGTACCCAGCATGGACTCCAGATCCCTGCAGGATTATCTAAGCACCCCCCCCTCTGAATGGGGAGACATAGAAAACCTGTTAATCCAAATGTTAAACACAGATGTCCTTGTGAAAAACGTGCTTTCCTCCACCTCTAAGGCATCAGTCAGGATTTAAGGGGAATGCCTCACTCATGCAAAGCCAGGAATCCCCTCTGAGGATAGGCAAAAATGAGTGCTTGTTCTGCTCTGTTTGACAGCCTTCAGCAGAGCTGTGATACTGGAGGTGGTGTCACTAGCTAGCTTTGATAGAACAGAGAGTTCAACCAGCATGCTTGAAGACACGTTCCTTTCCTTAGCCTCAGGGAATTGCCAGGAAAATACTGTAAATATTAGTCTGGCAGCCACAATAAAAGGGTGATGAAATCTTATGGGTTTTGGGTTTTTTTCTCTTTCAGATCCAACAGTACAGTGTTTATATTAATGTGGAAAGAAAAAATGCTGGAAAAAATTCAGCCGAACCCGTCCAGCCAGGTGCATGAGACTACAAAGCTGTGTTCACTTTTTTTCTTAATGTCTTTCTCCCTTCTTCTGAAAACTGCTTTGTAGAAAACAGTGCAGCTTCATGGATTGTGTTTCCAGCAAAGCCCCTAGACCTTAAGATCACAGACTGAAAAACTATTTTCTCAAGGCCAGTTATTTCACCTTTGAAAAGCAACTTTGATTTTTAAAAGGTCTTTGATTTCAATAATTCTAACTACTGTAGTGAAGTGCTGGGGTTAAACCCCCAGCCCTGAATGAGGGTTGGCAGATGGATGATGTCCACAACCAGGCAAGAAAGACCCTCCTGATGGGTTTTCACCCAGGGTCTGGCCAGCCTTGGGTGGGCACTGATGAGGAGATCCCCACAAGGTGCCCTCACCTTCCACATTAACTTGGAGGTGGGGACAAGAAGCCACCTCTGTAAGAGCTGACAGGGGTTAGGAGGTCTGGTTAAACAGCGTGTGTGCTGTGTGGGATTCTGGCCATTGGAAGGTTTCCCTGACTCTTCTTAGCAAGTGGAGTTCCCAGGATGGCAGGACCAGAACATGAAGCTGTCTACTAGTCCCTGTCATTGAACTGGGCTCATGGCCTGGCTGCTCCCATCTCCCAGGGCTTGACTCCTTGCCTGCTTTGCTTCCTTCTTCACGTCCACAGTGGTGGGTGAGTGCATTGACTTGTTCCTCCCTCTGGCTGTCTGGCACTTTGGATCTCTTGGGAACGGAGGGAGGAGTTTGCCCGCTGGTCTGCTTGTTAATGGTGATGTTAGTCTATGTTGTGCAAGTGGTCAGCAGAAGATGTAGATACACAAGGGAAGAGGTCTTTACTGTGAGGATGATGGAATCCTGGAACAGGCTGCCTGAAGACACTGTGGAGTCTCCTTCTCTGCAGACTTTCAAAGCCTGCCTGTTCTAGGTGACCCTGCTTTGGCAGTGGGAGTGGACTAGGTGATCTCCAGAGGTCCCTTCCAACCTCCACCATTCTGTGATTCTTTGATTCTGTGATACCTATATTCTTTAATTAGGCTGCTTTTGTGGGACAACTTAGCAAACTGTCTTTATCAGAGAGAATGAAGAGACAGAGCAGATGAGAGACACATCTGCTTTACTTAAATCTTCTTTGAATGATGGATGTTGAGTAAAGGTCTTGTCTAGGAGAATAAATTTTCAGCTGAGCATTGTAGTATCTAAAAGCATTACTTCAGAGCACTGAATTTTAACTAATGGCATCAATTCAGAATGATAATTATAACTACATATTCAACACTGGTACATGATGTCTGACAGTTTTATACATCTGGGTATACATATAGCTCTTTTTTAAAGACAGAAATAGTTCTCTCATCTCTTTTTCCTTTCAAGGTTTTTAATTTTGAAATCATACTGTGAGACATCCACATAATACCAGAAAGGTATTTGAAAAAAAAACAAACACAAAAACCAAACCAAACATGAAATGACTGTGTAATTCTGCTGTGCAGTGAACAACAGAGGTTAATGAAGTTCAGAAGTATTTTAACCCTGCAGCAGAAAGGAAGGTCCTTCATCTTCATTGTTTATATTACAGAGAAACATTACCTTAAGCACAGGAAAAATAGTTTGATAAGCAGCATCTGGAGCAGAGAATACTGCAATCTACTCAAGAGAAGAAAACAAGGGACAAGAAAGAAACTATGCCCACATTAATTTAAGACAGGGAAAAATGAAGTGATATGTCTGAGATCTCAGAGAAATCCTCTCTGTCTATGGAGAGAAAGTACCTGTCACCCTAACAGACATTTAAAATAGGCCAGAAGTCAGCTTGATGGCTCACATCTCCCTCTTCCCAAAGACTACTGCTTCTCCTGCTGCATTTCAGGAGAGTCTGAGACAGAGGTTTTCCTGCATTATAACTGTGTCAAAGGACCAGTACACCAAATTCTGCATTCATCTTGAAGTGGAGCAGAAATCTCAAATCATTCTAGACTTTCTTTTTTTTTAAAGAAAACGAAAACCTATTTAAGGACTGGTAAGCATTCTCACAGACACCAATGTGAACTGTCCAGCCACAGCAGCAGAAGCTCAAATTTAACATACCTGAGATATCTTAACTGAAAACCTAGACTTTCTACACCTTCACTGGGGGATACAGAGAATAACTGGGCACATCTAAAGTACTAATAATTCTTCACTGACCACATAACAGCTGCAGATTCCTGTTTCTAATTTAGGTTTAGCAGTTAGATGACTAAAAGTACAGTAGGTCAATACTCCATTTCTGCTGGGAGAAAAGAGCCAGAATTCTACATAAGGTAAATCTATTTCCTCTCTCTTTACTACATCCTTTTTTTTTTCCATGAAATAAGAACAAAGTTCAATTCTAAAATTTCAAGATGGAATTGGAAGGAAAGAAAAAAATCTTCAGTTAAGAAAAGGAAAACTACCAAAGAATTAACAAGTTAGTCCATCTCCAATTTCACTTCCTCTATAGAAGCTTAATATTTCCAAGGGCACAGTGTTAGTCCTGTTTTTTTGCCAGGTGAAATAGTATAATGGTAGCCAAAGGAGCTACTCTATTCAGGACTCCTCCTTACTAAATATTCCAGTCTTCATGTGAATATATAGTGTGTGCCATACTGAAACAAGTTAATGAAGAATGAATACATATTACCAACAGGAAGTTCCATAATAATAAGGCAAGTGGAGATAGTGGGGAGAGTATTCAAGAAAATAAACCAAGTAAACACAAATGAAATAAAAACAGAAATGGAAAAAACAACCACACTTTACATCATGACTCCTCAGCTACTGATTAGTGAACAAGTGTTATTATATTTATTTGACATTCATTGTGGATTTGTAAGATATCTCACAGCTCTCTAAGCTTACAAAGTTCTGAAATACATGCACAAGCTTGCAGGATGATATCAAGATACTAGGTCTGGTTGCTTTGCATAGATACAGTTTTTAAAACCTCACATAATAAGATTTCAGCCATGCATAACCAAAAATAAAGCAGGCAAATGAGGTAATCCTTCTTTTATTTTTTTACCATATTGGCTCTCTTGCAGCTCTTCAGGTCCCTCATCATGAATCTTAACCATGATATAGTTTAAAAATTGACACAGAATGCAGCATGCAGTGAAACACTTACCAGTCACTAGTACACAACAGTGACTCAACTATTAATTCCCACAGTTAAAAAACAAGCCCTAAGGCTACAGAAATTCCTATGCTGCTTCTCAAAAAGTGTTTTAAATTTATTTCCTTCTATACCCATATCAACTTTAATAGGTGCTCCAGTTAAAACAACGTTGAATTTAAAGCTCAGTACTAATGCAAAAATAAACTGGCAGAGAAAAAAAGCTGTACTTACTCTGCAAGACTGATACAGGCACCTCATCCTGACAAAATTTAGTAGGATAAAAATCTTTAACACTTTTATATATTTGATGTTTGGAATAAAATTTATACTTGGTTTTTTATTGCTTGTTTCAGCAACTGAAATGTTCAGTTCAATAAAACTTGCCCCTAGGTGAGCTTTGCTTTCCCTTAATAAAGATGGACACAAGTACACAGAATAAAAGCTCTGGAATGCAGAAGGATCTGTTTTTACCATGTATGTACAGATCTTCTGGGGAATGAGGAAAAAGGATGTAAAAGTGCATTACCCTTTGGTTGTGAGGCCCCAAGTTTGCAGTCACATGGGCATCCACCTTTCTCGTTTAGACCAGGGTTTTGATTATCTTGATGTTGTATGGAGTGCTCAGAAGAGTTGATTTCTTGTAACCTCTTGTGGCTTAAACCAGCAGGCATGTAAGCACCTCAGAGCCTTTGCTCACTGTAATAGAGTGGGAGAGAGAATTGGAAGGGTCAAAGTAAGAAAGCACATGGGCTGAGATAAAGTTCATTTAAACAGTAAAAGAAACAAAAAGAAATAAACAAAAAGGCACCAAAAAAACACCCACAACCATGCTGAGCATGACATCATATTTTCTGGAATATCCCTTGGGTCAGCTGGGATGAGATGTCCCCTCTAAACTCCTTGTGCATCCCCAGCCGACTTGCTGGTGGGGTGAGGAGCAGAAAACACTTGACTCTCAGTGCAGCTCCCTGCATTACCAACATTGCCCCATCCTAGCTACTACAAATAAAATTAACTCTATCCCAGCCAAAACCAGTACCCTTCCACATATTGCTCCTGTGGGCTGCATTCTTCAGAGAAGTGGGATTTGATTTAGGGGCAAATAGCCAACTGGTGACTTCTGGTGACTTCTTTCCAAACAACATCATATTGCCCTTAATAAGGAGTATGAAGATAATGCTTTCCATGATCTCCATGAAAAACAGAATAGTTAATGTACCATTTATATATCTTGTATGAACCAGCTACCCCTTTCCTGAAACAGGAATTTCCTCCTTTTTTTCTTTTCTAAGGGGGGAAAGCTCCTTCAGGTTGAAGTTAATGATAAGATACTTGGGACATTTTCACCAGCTAATCCCTTTCGTAGAGAGCTTGGAGTTTAACTTTGAAGAAAATATTTAAGATAAAAAATAAATGATTCTTTAGAGCACAGCTATTTAAATGGCGATTTGTTTAGTCACAACATGGTAAGGTTGTAATCTTCATGAAAATATTCAGTCATTTGAATATGCTTATAAAGAGAATTACTTATAGGGAAATGATTATAAAACTGAACGAGGAACCCCAAAGAAACAAGTGTTCACTTCAAGAACTGGTAAGCAAGAAGGTCGATGCTTTAAAAAAACAATATCTAAGCTACTCACACTTAAAAGTATGCCCTAAAAAAATATATATATGTATAAAGGCAAGCACATTTGGACATCTAAGAAACTCTCTTAACTCCTGCCAGTTTTGCTATACTTAAAGAAATCTCAGAACATGTTCATAACACAAGAAAGAGTAAAATCTCTGAATTTTAAAGATGTTCCAGGGATTCCTTTCACAAGAATAAAGGCAGCTATTGCACAGTGGCACCTGTATTAACAAATTTCTCGACCTAATGAGGCTACAAATACCATCCGTGAAGGAGTCATGCCAGTAAAAAGATGAAAGCAGGTAATACTTTTTTCTTGTCTCCAGACTCTAAAGAAAAGTTCCATCTCCAAACTTCAGTATTATTCTCATCATTTCTTAGTCTATTCATCTCCTCAGCTCTCTTAAGGAAGGAAGCACCGACCAGGATACAAAGAATGAAGGATCCTCAAAGTGGCACCAAAAAGAAAAAGAGCAGGTAGCCAATTTTTTCCAATTCTGGTTGGGTTTTTTTTTTTTGTTTGTTTGTTTGATTGCTTTTTGTCATCACTAAAACTTCAATGTCAAAGACAAGACAGACAAAGGTATGAGGATTTTCCCCCTCAGAAAACCTTCCCAAATTAATTCAATTTTGTTTGATTTTAATGAGATATTGGAAAGATGTTTTTAGGCTTGATAGGAAGAGCTTCTCTTGTTGAAAATCAAAATTATTTTGAATATATATATCCACGAGGGAAGAAAAAAACAAACAACTAAACAAAAAAAAACCCCAAACACATCAACCCCAAACACACAACTTGGTTAAATGAGGAATGTTTACATAATTGCTACTTGATATATTGTGTCTCGAGACACTTTTTTTGCAAGATGTCTGTGTAGCAAATGAATTTATAAACTTTTTTTATTTCATGATACTTATTTATATACAAACTTTTTACTATATGCAGCAGTTTAGGTTATCTTTGATTAAAAAAAACCAGGACGTATCTAGCCATTTACAAAATGTATGCAGTATGAATTATCTGTGGTGGCCCAAAATGGAATTTTTTTCACTTTGAAAATCATGTCTTTATCTTTAATTAGAAAGCAGTAGTCATACTGGTAGGGAACTAAATATGAAGTGTGTGTATATGAGAGAGAAGGACATGAAAATATGGCAACTGGTGAAAACAATTATCGTATTTAGTTTCAGTTTTCCTTTCTCATTATATTTTTTCCTTAATAAGCCAAAGGGTTTAGCAGCATTGTGATTGTTCTGCTTACCTTCCATTATACTGCTGTTTAACATAGGGTGGAGAATCCATATTGAAGGAACAATCTCTTGGGCAATATCAAACACTGCTGCTTGTATGTTTTCCAATCCTATAGTTACCCCATGAAAAGGCCCTGTTTTAACACATTTCCAAGATAACTTCCATGGTTTCTTTGATTTGAACTTTAAAGTGTCATTCTGTCCTTCAATGCCATCATTTATTACATCAAGGCTGACTCAGTCAACAAAGCCAATGCAGAAATGACCTTGTTTTCACAGCTCAGAGTACCCAGCAATGAAAAATAACTACAAAAGTAAAAGCAAATAAATAGTTATTCTCTTAAAATCACGATGAAGTGAATGTCAGTATAATGATCTTGCTTGGGATTTTGCCTGTAAAAAGTTATATTATTCAAAAGCTCTTGCTACTACTTTTGCAGTCCCCCACAAGGAAATTGAATATTAAAAAAAAAAAAAAAAAGAGAAAAAATATCTGCAAAGATTTGTTATTGGTTATTTGAATAGACTTTTCCCTGTGAGTATCATGCATACCAGACTGTGATGTAAGGACCAAGCTAGTTCCTCTGAAGGGGCCTAGCAGTTATCACATATTGGCTTTATTAACTACTGCTGGAAATTGTCTTCCAGGCTCAGTGCTTTGAGTGGACAGAACAAGGTTATTGGAGGAAAGCTTAGCTTGAGTGCTGCCCTTCAAAACAGGGTGCAAAATCTCTAAGACTTTACACTGACATGAGCCTTCAGAACTGAGGAACTTAGCCAAAGTGGAACAGCAAAGAAAGACTAAGAACTTGCAGTCCTTAGGGAGTCTTTGATTCAGTCTGCCCCCTTTTTGATGGAGTTTTATCCAAGTCACTCAGTTGTGTTTATATACTAACATCAAGCCACACAATCTTAAATTACAGGTTGTTGCATTTTTTTCAATGTCTTTGATTGTTAAGGATCCTGCCTGATGAAGCTTTTCTTACAAAGTCTATATAGGAATGTCACCAATCTCCTTTGAAATGCAAAATGCTGTTTGAAATGTCTGTCTGAAAACAACAAGCAAAACCTTTAATCTATTTAAAAAAAAAAAAAAAAATTAAAAATCAGACCAAAGATTATGTCCCCCCATATGCTTATTCTTTTGGTACCTAATGCTAATTTTTTATTCGTACACTTCAATTTAGCAGCAGACTGGCATATATGGACCAAAATGTCTGCAATCTACTACACCATCAGAAAGAAAATGTAGAAGAGAAAGAGAGTTTGTAGTCCACAAATAATTCTAATATCTCATGTGCTTTTAAATAACTGAGTGCCACCTCTTCATGCAGTAACAGTGACTGCAGTGAAGAGTTCTTTAGCAGTTCAGTCTGTTCTCTCCAAAAGGATTAACTGTTGCATCTTTCAGAGTAAGACAGGTTTTTTTCTTGCAATAGCAAAGATAGCAGTTATTTTCTCTAAAACCTCCTGTATTTTATGCACACACATTTTTTCAGTTGCTTGAGATAGACTGTCAGACATAAGAAAATACACAAATGAAATGGATCCTAAAATGGTTCTAGTATTTCTAAGGAAAAAAAAAAAACCTCTCTCTTTCTGTTGCTAAGCAAATTAAAGGAAAGAATTATGTGGCTGCTGCAGAATCAATGGGAACATACCTTTGTACTGTTCATAGTCATGCTCGTACATCACTTGATCATTACAAAAAAAGAAGTATTTTTTCCCAAGATTAACCTATTGTTAATATGGTGCATTTTGTAGGCAGGAAAAAAAAGCTTTGTATAATAATTCTGTTCACTTCTTTCACTGTGGAAACATTGAAAGTGTTTCTTGAGAGATACGTTTCTGATAGCTCCCATTGCAGAAATATCAAAATATTTCCAGGAGTTTTTCACTTCTACATACTTAGGTGAGAATAATCCATCTTCTGCTTCATTATTTTTAAGGCAGCAATGAACTCACACAAGGAAACTTTGGAAAATAGGAAAAAAAACACTGTTGACAATGGAACAACATTTATAGCTAATAAAAATTAAAAAAACAACCCTTGAAGCCCCAAACCTTAAGGCACCATTCTGTCTACAAAATTTTTTAAATGGGGAATAAAAACAAAAATGCAGAAGTAACATAAATAGTTATAACTGGATCTTGAATGTAACACAGAAATTTTTCACTTTTTGTTTGCTAAAATAGTAACCAGATTCATAAAGCTTGAATGATGCAAATATTGAGGGGTACCTCTGAAAAAGAGATCATCTCACAGGAGAGAAATGGAAGGGATTGGGAAGGGATTTAAGTACACTCACTCCCAGGTAGGTGACTTTACAGATTTTGTCAAGTATGTGACTATTTATGTTAGATTATAGTAATTGGTGTCACCACATTCAAAAATATATTGCCTTTACAGGAAATGAGTAATCTTCTGAGCAGTCTAACTTGGCCAAATGCTTGAATATAGACTGAGAGTATAGGCTGAGATTTAATACTTGTAGAATTTGCTGCACTATTGCAATTTCAAATGCAAAAGTAGAAAAAAACATGTGTTTGTTATAAAAAAAAATCAGCCAGATTGTAGAATGATGCTACATACTGATAGTTCTTAGGCTGAAATCCAAAATAAACTTAACTCTTGCTGTGCCTTTGGAAGGTTTTATGAAATTCCTAAGAAAAAGTGTAATAAAACAGTACAGTGGATAACCACAGGCATTTGAACAGCAAATTAAAGGTGGTAACATTGCTGATACAATAAGAAAAATTATGTCTCTGGAATGACAGAGTAAGATATTATCCTTTTTTTTCTTTTCCTCCCTATGTTTGCTTTCTTATCCACCCAAGACACAGAACTGCCAGTGATCACAGATGCCAGGATGCTCTTCCTTACAAGGCTTAACATATTCTAAGGAATGTGCTCTGTCTTATTCTCAGACATCTTTGTGCTCCTGTAGAAAAAAAATAGAGACACCTTCAGGATCACTTAAAGTTGTGTCCCTGAAGAACATTAACACTATAAAAACACAATTATTTTCTGATCATCTAAACCAACATTTTTTGTCTACTTTTGTGTAAGGCTACTTGAATTCAGTATGTAACAGCTCTTCTGAGGTACTATTTCCATAGTTATAAATAAAAGCATGGTTAGGAAGGCTTTCAGTCACTAAGGCAGTCTGACAAGGAGCAGTCTACAAACTATTAATACTAATTAAACTGCCTACAGAAAGCAGTCTTCATCCAATGCTGATGGATGAGATCACCGTCCGTGGTGATTATTCTGGCTCAGAACTCCCTCAAACTTCAGTCTAGCCTTAGTGCCTTTTAAACACACTGTGTCTTAAAAATTGACATTGCTTTTTTCTGAAACAGATCATATTGAAACATGCTAAAAAACTACATGGTGCTTTTGCATGGCAGTGACAACTCTCTCTTCCATCTCTGGCTCAGGTTTTTCAATAGAAAACCAGTTTGCAAAAGTGGTTTTGTTCATGTGAAATCTGAAATTTCAGCTTTTCATTGCTTGCCTACAGTGGGTGCTCTTTAATGGTTAGAAAACATTAGAATACAAACTGCATGCCTGGAGTTCTGAACAAAATAGGTCTCTCTCGAGTTTGGTGCTTACACAGGGTTGTTTTGTTTGTTTGGGTTTTTTTATGGAATTTATACACACAGAGAAATGTAGAAAATGTGGCATCCTCCTGCACACAGGCAGATGCTCTGATCCATCAGGCTTCAGTCTGATTAAAAGCTTTGAGAATTTGCAGGTGTTCAATTAGTCACCAGAGGGAGCCCATATAATTTCATAAACACAATAACACCTCACTAAAAAGTAGAAGAGGGGAGATAACTTTTAGGGTGGCAAAGTGAGAGAATCACTGTTTCACACAAACACCCACGTTTCCCCCCACTCCTTGCCAACAGACACCAATAGTTTGCTATACAGTGCAGGGTGGATTTTTCAGCAACAAAAATATAAAGCAAATTTTGAGGAAGATGAGCACAAGCCACCTTCTTTTTCAGCTATAAACAATCTTTTTATTTTCTGATGTATTAAAAGCTGCTGGCAATGGATTTAAGTTACTACAATGCAATAATATAGTTCAGATGCTGCTACAGTAAAATCCCAATTATCCCAGAGCCACTTGTGTGACACCAAATATGTCTAGATAATCAAAGACAATAGGAAGGAACATGAGATTAGAGAGTTTGCCCATTAATCTGCTATAAGAGGATGTTGGGATAATGTAAGATTTTATAAAGGGGGTTTTAACTGGGATTTTTCTCATGAGAATACCTGTTATCATCTGGGAAACCTAGCTTTCTGTGAATTGCAAGTAGTTTTTTTGTTTCTTCCTATACAAAAAACAAATCTCTCATTCCCCAGCTTCTGATTTCCTTCTTTAACTTTTTAGAAAAAAAAAAAAAGAAAATTACTAAAAGTGTTATTTTTTTTGTGAGTGTGCTGTATCTCCCACAACTCACTGATTCTATTAGTTTATCATCCTTATTTATTTACCAGGGGAATCACCTCAAATGTACAACATTTCACTTAGCAATATTTGCTGTTAGTAAACTCTGTGGAGAATTTTGTTTTGCCAACAAAGTGAAAGGGGAAAAAAGAAAGCTAATTTAGCAGATTTCTAAATCTCATTTATAGAATTGCAATGGAAAAAATAACTGGTTTGGATTCACTGGAGTTTCTTATATCAAAACCTTACCTGCTTTGTGTGATATGGTAGACGTTCAAGTCAGCCTTTCAGTGATCTCTGTCATTGTTAGAGCTCATATGAATTTTCATATTTTCACATATTAATTCTCCTGCAGACACCTACAAATGATCATAGTATTTCAGGAGTCTTGGTTTTCTAGAAGTGAATCATTGGTAGTGGAACTGTCTTAACAGAAGCTCTCATCCTCTCTGTGCCTTCACTCTTTAAGTGCAAGGCAATGAAGTTCCCCACCATTTGCAGTATCTGTGTCCAGAATGAGTCACCCATCACATCACCATTTTTTTTTCTCATGCTTTTGCTATGTTCTTATCAAGATGTAGCTTAATATTTCTCTGTCCCCATGGAGCTGGATCTTTCTTCCTTAATTATTTTTCTAAGCTTTAAACCTTAGTAGTGACAGAATTTTTTGCATCACTGTATGAAAAAAAATATATATTTTTTCTTGCCACAATGCTATAATTCTGGGATATATCCAATGACACCACATATGAAAGATAAAGTTTGTCTGTGACTGATAAGCACAAATTCCAAGAAAAAATATTCTGTCTCCCACAAAGCTGGTACGGGATATCCAGCATTTAATTTTAGATAGGATCTCTAGCAGTTGAAGAAACATTATTGGATGTGAAGAAGGAAACGATCTGAAAATGTTTGGGTGTGATATTTAACCCTGGGTACAGACTAGACACAATGACTCTGGAGTGGTTTGATCCAAGTGGGCTTCATAGCACAGGTATGGTGCTATGCACTGAACAGTGCCACACGCTTGGTTTGGCAGCATGCACATGTAGAATCTTTGTTCACTGTACTGATGAGATCTTTGTGACCTGATCGGTTGCTGCTGTGCTTTGACACCAGTTTTTGCTGATAGACCTGATGCCAGAGGTATCAGCAGGATGGCTAAGTGAAGAACAATTAGGTTTCCTTCTGTGCTCTACACTCCGTGTCCTTATATTAGTGATGAGACACAAGAACATAGTAAGATACACTCAGGTTTCCCTTAGCTACACCAAGGTCTTTCCTTAATGTTTTGTGAAAAGAAAATCCATTTTTATCAGACTGAAGTGACTGGATTGAAATATAAAAGTAACGAAGACAGGGGACAGAGGACAGAAGGAGCTGCTTTTGTTGTCAAGGTTTAGGGGCAGGGCTGGCACTAAACTCTGACAGCTGTTCACCAACAGTGAGCTTGCCAGGTTTGGACCATGCAGAAAGTAGATGGCAGGACAGTTCTGGATTCCTTCTCTTTCAGACTTTGGGAAGATTTGGCATTAACTATATCATGCATAATGTTTACAGTCCTAGTAAACTGCATGTAATTTCTCTGTCTTCTGGATGGGCCAACAAGTTTTCTTCATTTTGAAGTCTCCTTCCACAAATCCTCACATTGTATATTTTATCATGTTAGTAGGAAGTTTTCCTGGTGAGTCTCCTGAATGATTTTATCTGCAATGAGATGCTTAGTGCAGAATTCTATGTGCTTAAATCTTTTGGCTTACTAGAGTTTGTAGCCTACCTGTGATACCTGTTTTTTTCTTCCATTTTTCTGCAACTATGATGCACAGGCTTATTATTATTATTAAAAGATTAAGTCCTGTACAGGGACCTTCACTTTTGCCTCAGGTTTCTAGAATCTTTGTGTTAAAGTATTTGTTTGAAAGCTAAACTTTCTTGGCCCCTAAGTCTGTTGATACATGTGAAAAAGTTTTGGTTTTTTTTTTCCTTAAATTCTCTTGTTTGACCTAAACACTTCTTTGGAAGGGAAATGTTGACTTAAGAGCCATATAATTAATCTAAGAACTAAACAAACTTATTCTAGATACATATTAGATCTGATCAAGATAACTATATTGATAATAAACAGTGAGGTGAGTTGATAAAGTTGCTGTGTCAGAGCTACCACTTGCAATGCACAGTATTAATCAAAATAAGTGAACAGCATCATTTATTACATACTGTATTCTAGTATGGCTGGTATTACTGTGAGCAATAATATAACAAGAACTACAAAAGAAATAATAACCTGTTATAATTAATGGTTGGGCTCATGAAGTTTGCAGATGTTTCAGAAGGTGTAAAATCACAGACAATACCCAGAGCTGCCAATATAAAATGCAAATATATATAAGAACAGCCCATCCCTGAAGTACTCTCAGCCCATTTTGAAAAGAGCTGTTTGGGAGAGCAGTCAGACAAAGTGACACGCCAATAGTGACAGAGAAGTTTAGTGGCAGAGGCACAAAAAAAAAGTCATCTTGATTGTCTCTGCTTTGGCCCAGTTGTAACCTTTTCTGAGAGGTCTCCAAGAACCTAAATGTTTACTTTTCCTAAGCTTTTCTTATATAAGTCTAAGTTTTGAAAAAAAAAAAGAACTTTCAAGCCTCTCCTTTATTCCTACCCCATCATACCACCAAATCCCAAGCTGCCCCATCCTCCCACTAAAGCTAAGCAGGGAGAGGGAGGAAAGAATTGCTGGATACATTATTTTTTCTTAAATCATGTAATTAATAGAGTATGTATATTAAGAACTTAGCCAGACTTACACTCTACAATCTCATCAGTTAATGCAGTGTATATATCTCCATTAGCATGCTTGCTCACTCAGCAACCTTCTACCATATTTCCCTTAGTATCAAGTATATTGCTAACCTTTGCCAGGTTGCTACTGAATTAAGGTTATTAGTTGCCCTTGCTTCTAAAATTCTTTGGCTTTAGAGTCTCCTCATCAAACACTTAAAAGCTATTTCATTGCAGTCTTCTGTGGTGATATTTGCTTCTTTAAAATACACTTTTTCCTTTCCTGAATAGTCAGCACATCTCCATCTCACGGCAATATATACTCCAGAGTGCTAGTGGCCAAACTTTGCTACACTTCTGAGGGTTCCACAAGATGATAAATTGAATATAACAGAGTATATGAACTCCTGCAACTCCTGGCTATATGTATTATAATGAAGTGAGAGGTGTACTGATTATCACATAATACAGGTGCATTATGTACAAAAGAGGCATCAAGAGGAAAGAACGTGCTTTGGTTTTATCACTCCCTATTATGAGAACGAAAGGACCCAGGTATGCATAATTATAAACTGAAAATGTCATGGCTCATGCCCTTCCTTCCAACATCCAGAAAAATCAGCACATTAAGAAAGAAGGAATGCCCTGGGTCTTGCTTATTAGCCACATAAAACCAGGGAAGAAAAATCTCAACTGCAGTCTGCAGTAAAGTAGCTTTTATATCTCAGGAGTTAAACTCTGATTTTAATTCTCACAGGACTCAAGAAAAGAAGAAACATAGTTAATCTAGTAAAGAATGAATATCCACTTCTGGTCAACAGAGCTGCTTCAAAAAGAACTGACAAAACAAAGTTTAAGGGACTGAATCAAGCAAAGCATCTTGCTTTACATTGATAAGAAATCCTCAGATTTCAATTAAACCACCTCTAACTGTCCCAGACAGCTATAAACCCCACAGGCTTTCTATTTGTTTTTTGTTTCCTTCCTTCCTTTAGCATCTCCTTCTACTTCTGTAAAATCAAGAAATGGTTATTTCCAGAGATAATTACCACTTAGAGCCATCACTGACTTAATCTGAAAAAAAAAACCAAACCCTGTACTCTGAACTCACTCTCCACTCTTGAATGCAATCTTTAGCAGACAGGATCCTTATAAGTTGTGTCTTTTTCTTATTTTACTGCTCTTAATTATTTGAGTTTGTTCCCAAAAGCAGGTGGAAATTCAATGTCTGCACAGCTACGTTGATGATGGTCTCTTGGTAAAGATGTTTCACTTGCTTACTCATTTTCAGCTACTCTCACTACCATGCTTTGTTTTCTCCTTAATTTCATTAATATTTTCTTTCTTGCTTTTGTCTTCTAACATGTTTAAAGAACCTTTTGTTTCTCTTTATATTCTTCAGCAGTACTGCTTCGTTATTCCATTTGTACTTTCAGTGTCCTCTTTATAGTCGCTCTGTTTCTTCACATAAAATTCTAACAATACTGCAGATCTTCTTCCCTATAATTTTTAAAGCTCTGTTTTTCTTTCATTTAACTAAAAAGACATATCAGTCACCCACGCTGAAGTTTAATGCTTGCTTTTACATAATGACATATTCTCCAAAGATTTCTCTACCACCTCTTAAACCTTTAGTTAATTTTGTCAACATTATCTCTTTCTAACGAGCACTGCCTGTTTATATCATTTATTACATGGCTAATGGTATTAAGTGTGACTGTTTAAAAGTTTAATTAACCTGACTTTCTGTACAAAATGCCATCCAAAAATGAAATTTGAAACTGTACTCAATAATAAAAATAATAATTTCTTAAATAGGCTCTAAGGGTCGCTGTCTTTATCACAGTCGCTTCATTTGACATTATAGATGTTATCCACTCTTTGGTGTCTCTTGAACATAGAGTTTTTCTCCCTTGTATCCCTTGATCTTTAGATGTAACAATTAATTTGCAGTAAATTTAAGTCCTCAGTTCTGATTCTGATTTTTAGATCTGTGAGAACAACTTGCCACTCTGGATTGAAGGGTGATGAATATTTTCTGTAATGTTAGTCAATATCTGATAACTCAGCCCAAACCATCTCAAAATTCTCTAACAGAGCTGCAGAAACTATGCTTCATCTACCTTTCTCTTTTTCTTCTCCTTGCTGCCCTAGAGGATGTAAGGAAAATTGAATGTTGATTACGGTACAAAAAATCTGAAAAAAAAGAGGTATTTTTAACAAATTATCAAAGGTGCCAGATCTTGACAGGCAAAAGTCAGCATAATCTCACAGAAGCAGTATTGATAAATAGATTTACTCTGGCTGAGGATGCAGTTTTAAGGTTATAGTGTGGTTTGTAAGCAATGAAACACATTGCATTGCAGATGTGCATTTTTGGGCGTCTGGTTTATTTCTTCAGTAACTTTCAAACCTGTTGACCAATTCCACCCAAATTTAATAGACAGTGTAGAGTATACAAATAAAATAACATATTTTAAATTCTTTTTCTCTTTTTTGAGTAGAGCTACCCTATTGGTTCATCCAATAAAGATGATGTTGAGCTCAATTCTTATCAGACAACAGAACATGTGCTTTCACATGTGACATTATGCCCAGCAAAAGGAAGATTTAACTGGAATTTGAAGCTTTCTTGGCATCACAGACACAAAGCAATGTGAAAGCAGGCTTTATCAGTCCCGTGCTCTAGATAAAATTTTCATAATTTGTGTTGTGTAATTGTAGCATCCCTTGTTCTTTTAAGAATTTTAATCTTTACATATTCAATGTATATTTCCTGGTCTTCACGTAGCTAGAGCTACCAGTGAATCTGTGAGAGCTCAGATTCCCTGAATTAAGGCCCCAAGGATCTTGAATTTCCTGTTCAGAAAATGAACATAAATAATTACAAGGTACATTTTTGTCCCATTTTGACTGGAAAATTATTTGTGTATTTCATAAAACATTTTCACCCAAGCTCTTCTATGGTTGTGTACAAAATTATTTTTCCACACTTAGAACATTTGCAGCATTAATAAAGAAGAAAGTATATTTGATGGGAGAGCTTTGCCAAGAGCAACTGAGCACTCATCTCCAATTTGTGGTTTTGATGCTTTCCCACAGTGGCAGCAGAAGCCCCTGCTCAAACTTTCAGAAGAAACATCTTATTATAGCTCCATTCAGCTGAAACTCTGACAATTCACAGAAGCTCCCTTATGCACAGAATAGACACTGGTGAAAGAAGAATAGGAGCAGAATCAGATCTCTAGGAACACTGGAAGGGGGAAATGAATTGAAATCTGTAAAGATTTCACATCATAGGAAAAGCTGCTGTGTGGAAAATCTCTGTAGTAAATTAGGATGATGCCTTGTAGGACTTCTGTTCATTTTATACTATTTTTTGGGGTACAGTTCTAGTCATGTATCCTTTGCTATTAGGTATGGTGTCAAGGTACATCACAGCAGTATGACACCACACTAGTTTATGTTAATCATGCTCCAAACTACAATGATGATAGTTTTCCTCTTAGTAGTATATTGTTAATTAGAACACTTAAGGGAGGATGGGTTGGTCTTCATAAAGCTTTGGCAGGGAAAGGAGGACAAGGAAAATTAATATTTATCCTGACTACAGGGTGCCCCATGTCTTGTGTGAGTAACTAATCTGGGATAATAAACACAACAGTGAGAGCAATGGCAAGAGAAAGCAGGAGGATGCAGATGGTACCATTTCATAACATCCTGGGTCCAAAGTCTTTATGATATGTGCCAGTTCCCCTTAATTACTTTAAAGATTCTGTGCAACCATGTGAAATAAAAATCTCATAAACAGAGCTCTTTCAATAACGACATTGACTAGCAAATAAGAATATAAATATCTCTCTGAGATATTTAGTTCAACTTAGCACACATGTTCATCGTCCTGCCAATACTTCCACTTTTGGTGGTAAATTACTGTTTCCAGCAGCAAAATACCACCTTAGCACAAAAGGAGATGCTCTCCATCTTTTCCAGACTTTCAACAGCTTGTGTTGGTGTTTTGTTTATTTTTTTTGAAAATGCTTCCTGTAAGTGTTCAAATTTAGCACCTGAAGAATCTGATATCAGACCTGCTCCTGTTGGATGAACCCTGTGTAGCTGTCAGGCTTCTGGGCTCAGCAATACAGTCAGTAGGAGCTGATGCAGTTGTACAGATGAGGGATCAAACTGTCATACCAGAATTAGCTCTTTTGTATCAGCACAGGTGGTAGGAAAAGGTCCCAGACTAAGCTGTTTCAGTGCTATCTGGCTGATAATTCCAGATTTACTTCCTTCCATATGCTATGCAGTGCACAAAACAGCACAGAGTGTACCTAGAGATTGTCTTGGTTACATGTCATCGTGAATTCAGTGCAACAGCTCACACCAGTACCAAGGAGCTAAATTTATGGTAGTTCCCCACTTAAGGGGACCTGGGGAGAGAGAAAAGAAAAGCAGAGCATTACAGCTTTCTGTATTTTCAAGTGCACTGGTGCTTGAAAAAATATCTTGACTTCTAGAGTTTTTTTACTATTACATTCTGTGTCTTTCATTCGTATCTTGCCTAGTAAATGAACTTGTTACTACATAAGTGCAAGGTATTATTACTACTCATCCAGCAGCCTGTACACAATGTGTTGGTTTCATTAAAATTCAGGCCTAGATGGCTGCTGAGTGTTGGAAAGTACATTACCAATATAAATGAATTGATTTTGTTGAACTCATCGAAGGTGAAAGCACAGGGCATAATTTGTCTAGATTTCAGAAAAAAAAATAAATCGATGGTTTACCACACAACACATTCATTTATAAACCAGACAACATAATACAGACAGAGTAAACAAGGTCCTGAAAAATAGACACAAAGGTCAGTTAAAGGAAAACATGCAGAACAAAATCTGATTACATGCAGCTTGCTACAAAATGCAGTATTAAAATCATTCCTAGCTCTGTCTTTTTAAGAAGTATTCCAAACCTTATTAGTCTCTGCACGTCACGCTTATTTCTCCCCACTTTACCAAAGATTGGGTGCTGGATGTATGCACTAATCTTTCAAGGCTGGTTCTGAGAGTGTACTTCCTAGAACATGTGCAAGATGTGTTATTTTGAGCCACTACATACATCAGTCAGGACTACCAGAATACAGTTTATTCCATCTTGTCGTTACTCAGCAGAGAGAAAAGAGAATGACTGAAATAAAACCTTTCCCAAAGATTTTTCATAATCACATAGTAAATCAGTATTTTTTGGTGAGGTGAAAATGCAATGGAGTAACTACCTGGCAGGTATCCACAAAACACATCCCTGCAAATGTTTGAATCTGCTGCAAAGAGAACTGCTGAAGGTATAGCTGACTGCTGGGAATATTTCCTACCCACTTTCATGGCTATTGAGAGTCATTTGTGAAAGTATGACTGGTGTCTTCTTAAGAAATATTGTTGGAGACAAAATGTATGTTAACTATTAAAAAAAAAAAAATAATCTTAAGAAGTAGGTAAAAAAGTGTTATTTAATATTTTTGGGTTGTGAACTGTGAATGAAGATCAGCCATCCTTGACCTACATGGCTGATGAAAAACTAAGTGGGAGGATGAATTCTGATATAGAGATAAGCTGCTGAGAAAAGAAAAGAGTAGGCTGAATAATGTGTCTGGGATTGTAACTAATTCAGAAATAAGTCATGGAGTGAAGTGTAACCACACACTGGAATATAAATTGTTTGAGCAGAACAATGGGAGTCTGGAGCGAAAGCAAAGTGACGGGATCTCTAATGGAAGGAAATGCAAATGAACTCCAAAGCAGGATAAATGGATGGATAAGAGATAATTTCAGGGGTATTACAGATCTCTTGAACGATAATAATGAGAAATGCAGCATCAACACCAGGAAAATGTAACATTTTTGGCCAACATTTTGTTTTGACCAGAAGTTAATTTTAAGTCAGATTTCTGTCCATCTACTCAGGATCTTATAGACACCTTGAGTGCTTTATGACAAAGCATTATTGTAATTATTTGTTTCATCTCTATATTTAATCTGTGTTCCATCTTCTTGTGACTTTCTCATTTTCCAGGTTTTTAAATGTTGCACCGTGGTGGCTCATCTCAAAAAGATTTTTGGTCCTGTTTTTTGGTTAATACAATCTGGACTTGAGGTTGTGCAGCTGAAAGTTCTGGAAATATGATCTAGAAGTCTTCATCATGATGTGGGGGTTAGGACCATACTTACATAAGCCCACTTTTAGTCAGTTCAGCTGCATCTATTCAATGTGTCTTTAGAAATTTCTAAGCCACCTGTGATCACACTGTAAAGCATATCAGTGGGTATTTAATGGTGTCAGATAGTGCTCTGACACACCTTGATGGTATCAGGACTTATATTTCTATTTCATCTGTCTGTACATCCATTAAAAACCCGGACTATGATGTGTTCTCATTCTGTCAGAATAGTTCCCATGCAAATATAGGAAACTGAGGCAGAAAAGGGCAAAATAATTTATTCTGTGTTGCTCAGGCACTCTGTATTGGGAGCTGGATCCAGAATGCGTGGCTCTGGATCTCAGCCAGGATGGAACA
Source organism: Merops nubicus (assembly GCF_000691845.1). Taxonomy (NCBI): domain Eukaryota; kingdom Metazoa; phylum Chordata; class Aves; order Coraciiformes; family Meropidae; genus Merops; species Merops nubicus. Next base: position 39,471 of record NW_008618389.1, read on the forward strand.
CCTTCAGGGGAAAAGTGCTATGAAATCCATCCTATGTCCTTGTGTTAACATTAACCATCTTTCGTTATGCAGAAAGACTCAATGAACTTTGTTATCAAATGTGTAGTTTGACTTTAGAAAAATGAAATAAAGTTCAGAATCTAAATAAAGTTCAGAATCAAATTATGAACAACACTAGTAAATTTTTTGTCTACTTAGCATTTTCTGTTCTCACCAAATTTTGGCTACCTTCCTATTCTCTAAAAGCTGACAGGTTGGAGGTCTTCAAGAAGAAATTACAAGCTGCTATACTTTCAAACTTAAATATGACATGCTTAGAAAGTCATGTTCTCTTGCAAGGAATAAAGCCATTAGCATAAGATCTTAAATCTCCCCCTTGAGTGCCATCACTGCCTTGTCCTCTAGTTTTGTAACATTTATGAAGAGGTTTCTAAGTTTGCTCCAGTGAAACAGTATGTCCATATCCCATATGTGGTAGTCAAACACTACATGTCCATACAAAAACCATGTTTCTTTAACAGTAAGTTAGAGAAGATTTGTGCTCATTGTATAGAAAGAACTCATAGCCCGTAGATCTAGTGCATCAAACCTGGAGTGGATTTGTGTTTGTAAACCAGTTAACAAAATTAATGCTAATTAAAACAAAATAACGTAGAGACTCCTGAAAATTTTCCTTAACATTGGATAGACTTCTAAGCCCTGAAGTACCAAGCACATCCCCCCTCATGAAACAGAAGCTTCACATATTTGACTTACACAGAAGATCTATGTTGTTGTTGCCAATGGAATCCATGTATGATAGATTTATGTTGCCTACCATACAGTATTGTTTTTCTCAGAATTTTCTGGAAATTCATCAAGTGTTGAAAATTGTGGCTTCTTTTTTTTCAGAAGAATAATCCCGTGGGAGCACGACTTAAAGTGGAGGTTTTTCACTGTGGAAAAGTTTGTCCTGAGGCTTTTTGAGTGTTTATTTGAACAACCATATAAACTGATTGAAAATATTACTGAAATATTACCTTAATTCTTGTTTCCTACCTTCTTTATTTTCTAGGACAATACAGATACAGCACCTTCCATCTTCCATGAACATTAAAAAGATTCAGATTGCAGTAAAGGTATGGGAATAACAAAAATATTTATTACTGTGATCACACAGGTGGCTAAGAGATTTCACAGAAATTACCCAAGAGACAATCAGGGGACTGAAGCCCAGTTCCTAAAGTGAAGAAGCACGGAAGCACATCTGTAACCATCCTACTTTAGCATTCCTATGTGCTTGTCTCAGTGTTTAGCCTTGTAGCAGGGATTTTTTATTGCAGAATTAGCATTATTTTAATTAATTTTTGCAGCCATATGCAATCTCCCAATTAAAGGCATTACCTCCCATCCATACACTCTTAGTTTTTCTTATTATGTTGGTTTTGAACATTGCCAAGGGAGAGGAAGGTTAAAGTAGGCTCTTAGAGGATGCAAGTGCAGTCAACTTTGTTAGCCACGGGTGGGTTATCCAGCTGGCACTAACTAAAACACTGTAAATACGTGGAAGCCAAATGAAATCTGGCAAAGCTTATTAGCTCAGACGTAGACATAGTGTTACTGCTTCCAGATTTAACTTGAATGTCTCTGGACCTTGCTTTCAGGAATGGAAATGATTTGTTAACCCCAACCAATGCTGACCCTGACAGACCTGCATTGGCTTTGCGCAGCTCTGTGAGTTCTTTTCCTCCTGCTGCACACCCCAGCTCTTGCTACTCTAAAGATTTATTACTGTTGCATTGATGTGACTGAGCTATTTCTTGATCTGACCTGACGCCATGAGTTATGGGACCCAAGCGGTGGGAGATTTATTCCTTGTGTTTTATTGCACGTTTGATGCTTTGGAAAGGGAGGACTTCCATTGCCCCACATTGAAAGGACTTGATGTTCACTTGCCTGGAGCCAGTTGTTGTAATTTGATATAGTTCCATTGAAGTCAGTGGAGTTATGTCAGGAAATCAGGTTACAAAGGGAGAAGATAAAATACCAAATACTTGTTACATATTACTCTTGATCTTTCGTTAACATCTTACACGCTATTTCTACATTTGCTTTTCTAATAAGACATATTCCAACCATCTGTTTGGAACAAAAAATAAAGAAAAGAGTGATTCCTATGAATATATATGAAATCAATTATTTTATACAATTCCACTTTGAATAAACTTTAACAAAGGGTAAAACAAATTACACTGAATTCAATTAATGTTATATGGTTCTCTCCCTTATTTCTTTCACAACTCAGGCGTCTGTTTTAATAAAATATTCCTGCTAAACAAAATACTAAGCACAGTATTTTTAATTTTGTATGGTATTGACTTGTGTAGATTGCTAGCTTTCCAAGGAAATCATCCATTTATAATTTTGCCATAATATGCCTGTCTTATACTGCATTTTAAAGCTGCAATACTAAATTAATACACTTCACCTGAGGGAAAAATGAACAAAAGTTGAACCAATAAACTAAAGTAGACTATAAAAATTCCTCTTTCTGCACCAGTTTTAGCTGCAGAAAAGAAATATACTATAGCATGCAGTTTGTCAGTTCTCCTTCAACACTAACAGTTAAAAAAAAAAAATGGTTTTAAAAAGTCAGTGCAAATGTAAAAGAAAAGAAAAAATTTTGTGCTGGAAACATTGGATTTCTATGTGGTCTAACAAAAGCTCAACCCATCAGCTGTGTAAGAGACCAATGTATATATTACATATAATACTAGGCTACAAGATATTAAAGAAATAAGCAATTACTCTCCCCAAAGCAGGTAGATGAGAACCTTCCAATCAAAGAGGGAACGAATGGATGAGGCATTTGATGGGACATCTGTGGACATTGACCTTCCATTCTGTTGCACTGTGTAAATGAACACAGTGACAAGCTCATCGTTCCATGTTGTCATTTCTCAGAGTTGTGTGTTTTGTGCACACAGAGCTGAGCAGAGGAAGCAATGTCTGTCAGTTTGCTGCTAATAGACAGTAGTGACAAGTCCTGTTCAGTGCAGCAACTGTCAATCTATGAAGCACCATGGTTCTTAGGGAACGTGCCTGAACACTTTGGTATTTCATAAAATGCAAGTTCAAGCAGTTAGCCTAGAGATAAAACAATTGGAGGAGACAAAAAGCAGACAGTTCTGGGGTGTCAACATATTAATGAGTCCAGGAGTGATGTCTGCTTCAGGCTGAACATAGGGTAGGCAGAAACAAGCATTAGTATAAAGAGATGACTATTAATTTTGCACTTTCCCGAAAGAAAAAGGAATTCAAGACTGACCTGTAACAAAGACAATTAACACACAACTGTAACAGCTACACATAGATGTTCTCAAACTGTTTTAAACAGCATTCAGCCTTCCATTCCTCAATGTTCAGAAGTAATAGAGGTTGCAACTCATCCAAGGGCTTAATACTATGTAGACAATCTTACTATAACAAAGACTTCAACACTAAAGGACCTAAAAGTTGGATAAAAATTGAGTGCTGCTACCAGTACACACAGAAGGTTAACTTTATAATGCTTAATAACATCCCCAACTGGAATTGTGTCAGAGAGAAGGGAGAGCAAGAAGAACTGAACCCCTGGGAATTCATGAACTGATTGCCCCTTGTAGTTGAGGGAAATCTATTTGCAGAAACAAATTGACCTTGCCAGCTAGATAGAGACACAGATGCTAAATGATGTAACCAGCCTCCAAATCTACTGCATCACCTGTAGCTCTTGCAGCAGTGAAGAAAAAGGTGGAGGCTATTTTTGAACAAACAGAAGTGTCTATTAAATCCTTAACAGATACTTAGTGTAAACAATGGGTATCTTAAAAGCCCATTGCTTAGTTTCATTATATTTTATAATTTTATTAACTTATCTGTTCCCAGTATCATGTTGACATGTTTGTATCAAAATATGCACATGTATCTCTTCACTTCCCATGCTACCTGTGGTGGGTTGACCCTGGCTGGATGCCAGGTGCCCAGCAAAGCCACTCCATCACTTGCCCTTCTCAGCTGGGCAAAAGAGAGAAAATATAACAAAGAATTCATGGACTGAGATAAAGTCAGGGAGAGATCACTCACCAGTTACTCTCATGGGCAAACCAGACTCTTTTTGGGGAAAATTTATTTAATTTATTACCAATCAAGTCAGAGAGACACTCCTATAGTCCCATCCCCCCTGCAGAAAAAACCCTTTGCCACACAAACCCAACACAGTACCTAAAGAACAATTACAGCTGTTGATCCTTGCAAGTAAAAAAGTAACAGAAAAAGAAGAAATAGCCCCATCTGTAGAAGACAAATATCAAAATGCAGGCTTAATATATTTTTTAGCTTTTCATATTTTTAGAGGACTTTTTTTGCCCAGATGAATAATTCTGTATAAAACCTCAACTTGCCTCACACTTGTAACAAAGCCCACTTTGAAGGAGAAATTAGCCCAAAATATCTAAAGAATGTCTTTAGTTTTTTTAATGAACTGAGGATGTTGTGCATCACACAGGTTTAGAAAAGCTCGAGGCAAGTCTGAACTGGTTCATAGAAGAGAAAACCACTGACAATAGCTAAATGAAAAGTTGGTGGTTGCTTCTGTGCAAGTACCTGGGCCTGGTAGAATATTCATTGGAAGCATAGTATAAACTGGTCCTGTTCTGTCACTCTTCCCTAGGCATCTGGCTCTAGCCAGTCCTGCAAAACTTCTCTGATTTAGATGGGCTTTTGTTCTGGGCAAAGAGCAATTCTTATGTTTTTGTGACATCCAGACTCAGGAAACATCATTTTTCACACAGTGGTTTATGCTGATCTAGAGAAAAGGGCATTCCATTGACGTAATGAATTTTAAAAGTCAAGCTTAGAATTTCATGTTTAGTGAAATATGACCAATCTGTATCTCTTACTCACCACTCCAGTGTGTCTGAGATCTTTGCAAATAAGTCCTTAATATCTTGGTTTAGGTAGAGTCCAGAGAAGAAAGAAAGTTATGTTCACTTACATCAGCTTCCACTGATTAAGCCTTAGGGTTCATAAACTGTGTTAGTGTTTGTTTTAAAATACTCATAGAAAGAATTAAGGTTCCAAGTTATTAATACCATCAAGAAAGATGACAATTCCTCATACCTGAAGATACAAACCAAATGTCATTGCTTGGAATAGAGTCACAGCAACGCCTTCAATGCAAACTCCCTGCAAATTAGCTAGCTTGGGTGTAGATATCAGCCTAGCTTGAGATGTATGCAAATCAGTTTTGATTTCAAAACCCACTCAAGAACCTCGATAAACATGCAGAAGGTTGTTTTATCTCAGCCCACACTTGTATCTTACCTATACAGTCACTCTAGTCCAAAGTAGCTCATTTAAATGGCAGCAGAGCAGATGTAACCTAAGACAGAATTGGATACAGCAGACAAGCAACACAAGAAAACAATCAGACAATACTTATTAGCAATGAACAATTAAGCCAAGACTAACTACTGCTGTGTGTCTTCAAGGACTTTGCTGAAGATAAAAGTGTTCAGGTGGGTTTAAAAGACAACTACGTGTAGATAAATATTGGTATAACCTCTGAGAAGATTCTACTGAATTCTCTAGATATAGTAAAAATCAGAAGTGACCCAAACTCAGGAAGATTTCTCTCTTTCTGGGAAGCTAATTAAAAAGATGCACCCCCCCCCCCTATTCTTCTTACAACTCATTGCTTCAAATATTCTAATATTGTATTTCTAAAAGGAAAATGGCAAATTACAAAAGCATGTCAATAATATAATGAGTTATATTTATAAGCCTCCTTTTTGCCAAGTGACTCAGGGCACTGTACAGACAATTTAAGTCAAATTATAATCACACAAATTGTTATGAATGCATGTTATTAGCTAATTAGAGAAAAAATCTAAACCCCAAATTAGACTAAAAATAAACAAATGTGGCATTATTAAAAGCAAACAGTAGAACAAAACAACAAGTTGTCTTAGTGCTGCTTCAGGACATTTAAAGATATTTTAATTTTTTTTTGTTATTTGTTTAACTTGTATTTTGTTGTTTGTTTGTTTGGGTTCTTTTTACCTTAAAATGCATGAAGTAGGATTTTCAGACATCTCAAATTCGCATGAAATATTTATATGCTTGAAACTTATCAATGGACAGAATAGAGGATGCTGACCCTAGGCAGCTGGCCTTTCTGCAATATGTGCCAAAGAATAACTTGAAAAGTCCCTCCTCTTAGCTAGGGAACAACTTAAAAATGTCAGCAAAAAGGACACAGTCCCTTCCAGAACTTGATTGTAAACATCGGGCTGTCAGCAGCTACCTCCATCCCTTCAAGACTGACATCCTGGAATTTCCTCCTTCATGTTTTCCAAAAAATGGAGTCAGACTTCATTGCTGCAATGTAGGGACTTGGTAAATATGGAATTTTTTTGCTATGGAGGTCATTTACTATGCTTTCTGGTAAGTTCTTTTTTGAGAAAAGATTGATCTGTATCTGGACATTTTCCAGAAAAAGCTGAGAATCCAACCAAAGCTTCTATTCATTTTTACAGAGGGCCACACTATTCAGGCTATGCTGTTTGAAAAGAAAAAGTCTGACATTTCATATTGGGACAAGCTTCACATTTCTGATTTGTGTTAGATAGGCTCTGAGCATGCTTACTGAAGTCAAGCCTCGGGGATTTAGGCAGGGTGGGAGATGCATTTCAGCTCAGTTTAGACATTGACAGCAGCAATGTCTAACTCAAAGCTAAGTCACTTGGGATCTTTCCATTGTCAAGGGGAAAAAAAGAGAGTGCTCATTTCATGGGATCAACCTAAGTTTCAGGCACTTCTCTTCATTGGAAAAAACGAACCTATGTAGCTCCTTTCTGAAAGGGATCCCCTGTATATAAGATGGTTTAACCAGGCCAAACAAAACCTAATTGACTGATGAAGTACATGGTCACATTTAGACTAATACACGATAAATATTAAAAAAGGATGAAAGCAGCAGCTGTTTATCTAGTCAGCTCAATTCTCTACTTATTTGACTCAAATCCAAGTCAACCAAACATTTCTGACCATTATTCTACCCTGGCCTTAATCATTTATAGTGATGGAAATTATATCATTATTTCAAGTGATCTATTAACTGTTTCATGATTCTTACCATGAGCCACTAGAACAGTTTTCCTCCAGTTCAACATAAACCTTCACAGAAGGAATTTAAGCCTATTGTTTTTTAACTTATCTGTGCTCATGGAGAAGAGTTAATTTCCTGGTCTGCAGCAACTCTTCTGTATATTTTAATACTGCTACCATGTCTTCACTTGATCATTTGACACATTATAACTGGAGACTTTCTTGTTAAAAAACAACTAAAAATCTTTTAACTTCTTTAACAGCATGAAAAAGAAGGAAAAAACATTTAGAATGCTTTGACTGCCTTTAAATACCAAGGGTTTAAACATTTTGTCTGTTTCTATTAATACCAGTTTGACAGTCTTCAAATACTTAACTTGTTCTTATTTGAAAGAATAAAGAGTCAATTTAGATAGTCTGTAGAAGAGTTGTTCAGAACAAAAGCTGACCCCAACTGACCAAAGGAAACTTTTGTAGCACATTACGTTGTGCTCAGCAATATAAGCTGAGATGCAGAAGGGATGGGGGGACTCAGAGTGATGGCAGCTGCCCAGGTACACATACATGTGATGAAGCTCTGCTTTCCTGGAACAGGAGACTAAACACTTGCCTGCCAATGGATATTGGTCAATGAATTCCTTATTTTGCTTTGCTTGTGCAAAATAAATTTTTGCACAAGCAAAAATTTATTTTTGCTTTACCTACTAAACTGTCTTATCTCAGCCCATGATTTTTCACACTTCTACCCTTTTGATTCTCTTCCTCATCCTGCTGTGGGGAATGAGTGAGCAGCTGTGTGGGGCTGGGCTGCCTGATGGGGTTACTCCCAACACAACTGTGGCAGCCAAGAGCAGGCACAGGATCAGTAACCGTGGTGATTGCTTTTGAAAGCATGACCATTGCTTGCTAGTCCTGCAAAATACCTTTGTTTAACACTAGTTATCACCCTTAGAATCACCATCAATGGAAATCTGTTTCTAGCATATAATTTCTTCCATCTGATTTAACCTGGGGCTTAAAAATAAATAAATATGAAGACATGAAGATAAGGGGGAGGAAAAATGACAGCTTCCTTTAAGTGCAACTTATTTCAGGTAAAAAACTTGTGCTTTCACCATTTCAATGTTAAACATATACTTCACTTTAACAAGCAATCAGACCTGAACAGGGAGAAGTAACTAAAGCCAAATGAGACAGAAAGAAAACATTTCAATAGCAGTTCTGTTTCTTTTCCATTTTTTCCCCCTTTCTTCCTGGATGAAACAGATTTCATTTTCTGAGCCTTAAATTACATTGTAATTGTAAAGCCATTTCTATTCTTTGTGCTGGAACACAGAGATTGCTGGTTACACCTGTTCTATTTTTTTTTCACCTTCTGTAAAACAGAAGGCTTGCAGGAGTACTATTTTGACAAAGACTAAAAAGAAATCAAGAGACAGAGTTGGTATACAAGTGCTTCAAAATCTCATGTGTGGTGTATAAAAATTATATTGCAGCATAGTCATCTGACTGGAGAGAAAATACAAGTACTGTCTGTGTTAAGCCTCCCTTAAAAATAAGAAGTCAAAATAACAGCAATACAGCCCTCATGCATGAAGGACTTGTGTCTGAATTTGGTGGGGAATAAAAACCATCTCCACAAACAAGATATGAACAAGAAGGTATGAAGACCTTGGTCCCAGGAAATGCATTTGAGGTACCTGTCATGGTTTGAGCAAATGGGATCACTACTGTGTATCACTCAGATTCAAAATTAAGCATAGGTCCAAAAGAAAAACAAAGCTAAGATCTCCATTTAGGTGACCATTAAGAACGCTGGAGTAAAACGCCAGCAATGAACTTCACAGTAAATTCAGTAGTAAGGAAGGCCATAGGTTAAGGCTTAATATTGGAAAAAAGTACAATTTCTCTGTTATTCTTTTTGTGTTGTTCATGATTTTGTTGTAGATCCTGACCAGCCATGACCATCTAGTCTTTTCATCCCTTCATTATGAACAGGAATGGTTATGGCTGTGCCTGTCCCAGAGAGAAACAGGCACCTTCAGAAGATGAGTCATCTTTTCCTAAAAAAGAGACAGATTTCTCAAAAGTTGACGTAGACACCTACTTTTAGGAAGAAAAAAAAAAATGAATTTTTATCACAGAAGCCACTAAAATCAGCCATCCTCCTTTTAGGCAATTCACATGAACAAGGAGAATCCAAGTCCTTGGCCAGAAGGATCCCTTTGCAGGATTTCAGCATCATCAAGTGTGAATATATCCAGCAGTTTAGAGAACAAGTGGACATGTGGAGGTGTTTCCAGAGTGACACACATAATGCTTCCTGGGACTCTTCTTTTGTTCCACTGGTGAAATAATTCGGTCCTTAATTCTGGACATGAAGTCAGCTGTCCAGGCTCATGTGGCAGCCACCCACCAAACCAGCCTATAGAATACCAAAATCTGCAGTATGAATGACTGGCATTTTAAAGTAAGATCATTTTTTTTTATAATAGATAATATTCCTATAAGGTGCCATGATGTATGACAAAGGTTTTGCATTTTCTGAACAAATCCATTGATGTGAATGAATCCAATCATGTGAGAGACTGCAGAATTGGGATCACCACTTTGAAACTGGATAGAGAATAAAAGACTCTCAGAGACTTTTTAAAGACTCTATTAGAGAATGATATCCTTATTTTAACAATTTATAGGATGGAAAAAAAAATAGACTTTCTTTTTCTATTAAATTCTATGATTTTTTTAGAGTCATTTCTATGGAACTTGGTATTTCCATAATTTACGTACGGTTCTGTAAAAGTTTCTTGGTTTATTCTTACTAAATCCACCAGGCTTTTCAGAAGGATCTGCAGCTTCCTATTTGCAATGCATTTAATGTTGGAAAAGCTGGGAAGTTTTTTCTTTGTTTATTTTAAAAACAGACACAAAACATCTCGCTATCATAAAATTCAAAGTGATCAGTGAAGAGTTACAATAATGCTCAGGCTTCCTCACTCCCACACTGCTGGCAAGCAGCTTCTGATTCAGCTGTTGGTAGTCTTGCAGCAACAACCTATATCCAGAAATTAATAGTACTACTTATAAAATAAGAAGAAAAAAGAAAAGGTCTCCATTATACCTGGTACACCTGGGACAGCACATGGTAAGCTGTGCAAAGCATCATGTTGTGCATCGTGCCTCTTATCTTAGATGAATGGCCAAAGCCTGTGGAAAGCATATAGCTTAAGCAAATGAAGAGGCTCTGGAGCTGTTTACTAATGAGAAAAAACCAAGCAAACAAACCCAAATGTATTAGTCCATCACTAGGTAAAGGGCACTGTATGACAGAAACAAAATAAACAGATAAATCAGTAAAATCCTGTAATCCTGCCAAATAAATCATAGGCTCAGTGACAATTAACTGTAGCATACTTTGACTCATAAATAGCAACACATCTTTCCAGGCTCAAAAAAGACTATGCAAAACTTTCCATGCAATCATGTCAGTTTAAATCACCTGAATTAGCAAACAAGAGATGGCATTAGCAGCTTGGTCTCGTGGGAGGTGTCCCTGCCCATGGCAGGGGTCTCAGAACTAGATAATCTTCAAGGGCACTTCCAACCCAAACCATTCTATGATTCTATGATTTATTAAGAGGGAAAAATAATTGGGCAGAAAGATCAAGCGTTGTTGGTTGTTAAGGTTTGTTGGTTTCTTTTTAAAAGACTAAGGGCAGAAAAAACATTGTAATCATGTGATCAAGGGTCCTCGCAGTTTGTTAAACCCAGGTGTGAAGTAACCTTCTCTACAAGAATCAGACAGATTGTTAGAGAAAGCCAGTCATTGGTCCAAGCTCCTCAGTGTGTTCCTATCAACCTCTCCACAATAAATCACCCTCTATTTTGACTGTCTACCAAGTTGGAATGCAACTCATGCAAAGAACATGAAAGTATTATATTTAGACATAAAGATTTCATACTAGTACTAAAAGTAAATTGGGAGTCAAACCAATCTCTGGTGCCACAAGGTAGCCAAACAGATATGTCTGACATCATGTTACATCATCTTCTGTCTGCAGCTTATGGGTTTATGCAAGCTAAGTACGTCTTCAAAACCCTTCTGGTTAATAAAACACTTGATTTTCTTTGACCAAGTATCATAAGAAAATTTAAATAATCAGAATATACCTTATTCTGATACTCAAAGCAGAGCTATCTAGTCCAGTGAGAGTTCAGAAAACCAGTAAAAATATCATGTCTTCATGTTGTGCTTTTTACTGCAGAGGTGACTGAAAGCTTATTATGAATGTCCTATTAATATGTTATTCTGGTATATGCTCCCTACTGTTTGCAGGGGAAAAAAACAAACAACTACTGATATTACAATGCATAAGCTTGGAAATGTGTCTTCATCATCTGAGGTGTTTACTTGCTTGCCTTCAGCTAGTAGCTTTGAACTGTGGACTAGCAAGGCAAGAGAAGGGTTCAGCCTTGTTTTCATTAAAGCACAGACATCTCTGTTGATTTGGAACACAGGAGTCTTACTGGCTTATCCCCTCCACCACAACATTTTCCCACAGATTCTTTCAGAAATGCAAGTATTTCAGGTTATACTACACATCTAGAGTGCTGAAGTTGTCTTCTGAGATACAGAGTAGCAGAGTTAGAAACTACTGTTGACTTTTTTAAAAAAAAA